>NC_070589.1:10889140-10986339 GCF_027409825.1 Scomber japonicus | reverse complement strand
GCCCTTTATGTGTGTTCTCAAAAAACCATCGCAAAAGCATAACTACACACAGACATTGTGTGCCCAATGAGATGAGCCATAACGTAGGTATCCACATTACGCATGATCAACAAAACTATTTAACCATCTGAACACAACTATTGGGCTCATCATTCATCACATATGATTATGTAACAGCTTGGCCTGATGGAGGGAGAGGGAGAGAGGGAGAGAGAGAGAGAGATCTGAATTAGTGGGCTGCAGTTAACAAAATCAGTCACAGTGCAAACAAGATAATATTACATAAAAATCAGCGTACCTAGAATCAGCTTCAGTCTTTCCATTAACTTGAAGAACTATTTACAGTCACTGAAAGCCAGGATGAATCAAATCTCCCCAACAACTGCAGGGGAGGTTTAAAAGTAGCGGACGTCAAGCCATTTCTGCTCAGGCCAGAGCGCACATCCATGAGTAGGGCAGGAATGGCCCTCGTGCCCTCGCAATTTGGCCTTGTGCCCTTTTGGCACAAAAAAAGCGTCTTTTAATGACATTCATCATCAGTGATGGTGGGTTTGATTTGAGCCTGGTTTGATGAAGTCTCCTTGGCCGTGAATCAGTTTATCATGCCTAATATTTAAGATTGTTTGCTTATAAATACATAAACCTGTTTGTTCTATATGTAAAACACTTTAGGTTTATTAGTACTATTAAATAAATCATATTATTACTTTTTTCACATTTTTACAATTATGCATTGCATTAAGTTTAATAGTTTTTCTTTGTAATCCAAATGGATGGAAATTTCATATTCAATTGAAATACATACAGAATATTAGGCCTGATGTTTTTTGAGTGTAATTTGCTGCTAGCCATTTTTACCCAGTTCATTATGTGTCAATATCTTTCAGTCGGAGTAAGGCAGACCAGTTAGGTGACACAGGAGAGCCAGAAAGCAAACGACAGAGAGTTGAACATGAACAGACAGGAGCAGAGAGACAAAGTCCAGTGCACAAAGATGAGGGAGGAGGAGACAATGAAGGACCAGATAATGAGAGAAAAGGAGAAAAAACAGGAGGAGATTTTGAAGTACCAAGACACAGAGATGGTAGAGGAGGAGAGAGAGATGAGAGACGAGGGGAGAAGGCAGGAGGAGACAATGAAGGACCAGATAATAGGGCCGTTTCCACTGAAGAAGTTCCTGGAACTAGAGGGACAGGAACTTTACAGGAACCTTCCTCTCACTCGGCCCTGTCAACCGCCGTGTCTCCACTGAGAGGGCCGAGTGAGGAAGTTCCTGCCCAATGGCCGTGACGTAATCATTATTAGATTATGTCACGGCCAAGAAGCAGAAGTAAGAAGATAGAAGAAGCAGAAGACAGAAGAAAGAAGATTTTGAACATGGAAGGAGCGGAGGTGGTTGCTGGGTTTCTGGCGTGTCTCTTCGTTTACATAGGAGCTATGAACGAGAGGAGAAGACGTTTGGAAGAGGACTTCGACAGGGCTGAAAGGGTCAGAGAGGAAACGAGACAAGAATAGTCAGAAGAATTATGGAAGTTTCCTTAACAGAAGATGGACTTGGGCGTCGCAGACTCAGACGAAGGGTAAACTACTTTTAATAACACAAACTACTACACTGCTCTGCTTTACTCTATTGTAATGTACTGTATTCTACTGTACTCTATTTTACTAGTCTGGTGTACTCTACTATTATATTACTTCACTTTATTATTCTACTCGTCTATTGTACTGTACTCTACTCCACTGTTTTTCTACTCTTCTGCACTCTACTATTCTTCTACTCTACAGTATTGTACTGATACTGTTCTTTTACTCTGTTCTTGCCTACAGTATTGTACCTCTTCTCAGCACCGTAACGTAAACGTAACGCAGACCGACACCCGGGAGCGGGGCTCAGTCTGCGGTTTGCAACATGTGTCTTACTGGGGATTTCCACTGGGTCCGTCAGCGGCGCGGAACGGCTGTGCTACGGTTTAGCTCCGTCCTCTGCCCGGCGTCAACTCACACCGGGAGCGTTACAGCAGCGGACCAGAGCATGCTCTGGGAGAGAAAGCTGCCTTTTAAAATGACGTTGCACTGTTAATACAGTAATTACGGCAGCCCAATCAAACCCGAACGAGTGCCTTTAGTCTACAGTAATTACTGTAGTAGCAGCACAACTAAATGGCCCGGTTTTGTTAACTTGCTCAATTTTGGTTGATTTGGTAATTTTCTTTGATTTTTGTGCTTATCCCATCTGTCAGTAGGCTACGTAGCTAGATGGAGTCTTTATCTGACTGTTTTATTCATGTTTGTTGCTGAAATACGATTGGGAGGCTGCACGGGTTGTTTTATTTTGAATAACGGAAGTTTTATTATGCCGATTCAGTGTCTGGTGCAATCTGCTCTGTTGAGCTTGTCGCGAGTTGGCAACGGCTCCGTCAAAAATAGAAATGCTACCTATTGATAGCGCTGCGGCGCGGGAGCCGCTGCTGGGACATTGCTGACACGCTGCTGAAACGTTCCCGGTGGAGATACTCTCATTGATTATAGTGTTACCTATCAGCTCCGGTGACCGCGGTGCAGCTGTAACGCGCCGCTGCCGGACTCAGTGGAAATTGGGCTTTAGAGGCTCTTTACACCTGGTATTATCACCGTATTTATTACCTTTGTGATCAGATGACAAGTGGACAGCTCCTACGAATTTATACAGGCATTAAAATGCGTCTTGACAGACCCCTTGGATCTCACTTTCCCGCTGATAAGCACATCATGTCAAGACTGGTGGGACAGAATTGTAAATGGTAAATTTACCGACCAACACTTGCTAGATAACACACATTTAATCACATTTTTTTATGTGGGAAACTGCAACCGCTGCTACACATAAACACACACATCATTAGTGCGCGCAGCTGGTAAATATACCAGGAGCTGTCTTTGACACTGTCCATAGTCCTGAACATTTGACTCCTGGTCCAAGAAAACTATGGACCATTATAGCTTTTATTTTATTTTAAATATTTGTTTTATTGTTATGCTCAAAATACAGACAATATCATGACGTGAACCCTACATTGCGTTAAAAAACAAAATATAGATGTTATACAGGCGGGGGCAGGGCCCATATGGGCTGGGGGTATACTTTAAGGTCCACTGTTCTACTGTTCTTCTATACTCTGCTCTACTATTATTTTACTGTACTCTATGGTCATGTTTATTGTGAATGTAAAGACAGTTTTCTAATATATCACTTTGTGCTGTAGCATTTAAGGCTTCATATCATGTTCATTTCACTTTGGTGACAAACACAGTGTTTTGATGAAGTGAGAGTTAACGTTAATGCAATTTACTGTGTTACAGATTCTTCTACAATGTGCTAGGCGTACTGCTCCCATTGTTTGGACCCACAAGAGAAGTGACGAATGGTGGAAAGTGGTTGTGCCGACTTTCTCTGACGAGCAGTGGGTGCAGAATTTCCGCATGTCCAAGGAAACCTTCGCGTATCTCTGTCAGCGGGTGCAACCAGCGTTGGAGAAGCAGGACACAAACTATCGCCTGTGTGTTCCCCTCCAGCAAAGGGTAGCTATAGCGGTCTGGAAGCTTGCTACAAATGCAGACTACAGGAGCGTTGCCCAGCTGTTTGGGGTAAGCCGTTCTACCGCCTGCAAATGTTTGAAGGCCTTCTGTTCTGCTGTGGAGGATATACTGTGGCCTGAAGTGATCCAATTTCCTAATGCAGATACACTTCATGAAATGGCGAACTACTTCGAGAACAAGTGGGGGTTGCCACAATGTGTTGGAACCATAGATGGCTCACACATCCCAATCTTGGTACCGCAGGAGTACCACACTGAGTACTATAACAGGAAAGGTTGGTACTCTATTGTCCTGCAGGCAGTAGTGGATGGGAAAGGACTAATCTGGATTTTGTTCGCTGGTCTGCCTGGCAGTCTGCATGATGCCACAGTTCTGCGAAGATCCGGACTCTGGAATATGCCTGACAGGATGTGCACAGGACGTCATCATGTCATTGAGAGCCATGACATGGGCTATTACATCTTGGGTGATGCTGCCTATCCCCAGATGAGCTGGCTCATGAAGCCTTTCATGGACAATGGCCACCTAACTGCAGAGCAGACAAACTACAACTTAAAGCTCAGCAAAGCTAGGGTGGTGGTGGAAAATGCGTTTGGACGACTGAAGGGAAGATGGCGATGTCTGCTTAAAAGGAAAGACTGCAGCTTAGAGACAGTCAAGTCTATGGTGGTCACATGCTGTGTGCTACACAATCTGTGCGAGAGCCATAGGGAGGACTTTAGAGAGGAATGGGCTGATCATATTCACCTCAACCAGCCTGATGCACCACCGCTAGACTGAGCAGATGCAGGTGTTGCAGCACGTGCTGCTCTAATGCATCACCTCAATAATATTTGAACATATTAACTATGTTAAAGGTTTGGGTTTTTTCTTTCTTTCGATCATTTACAAAATAAATTAACAATAAATTCCATAAATAATTTCATGGAAACAAAACAAAATAGACAATGACAAAGATAAGAGAAAAAATTATAAGATACATAAACGAAACAATTAATAATTAATTTAGTTTAATTTAATTTAAATCTTTCCTCATCCCTATATGTTTCTCTTACAAATGAATTCATCTCTTTTATTGTTCTCTATTTTTGTAGACTGAAGCCTGAGCTTATTTTTCTTTTTAAAGTTTTGGTTTTAAATAATTTCTTGAATGAAATCATATTTTTACTGTCTTTCGATTAAATGTATCAGGACCTTTTATCTATCCTGGCTGAACTGTCACTTAATTTCCAAGGAGATAAACTGCCTCTGTCGTGTGTGTGCACGAGGATCCTGTCTGTCCAGGCTGCGCTGCGTAAGCAAACTCAGAAGCCAGGTCCCTATCTCCGCCCAGTCCTTGAATCCTTCACCACCACCACTGAGGGATTTCAATACAATAGAGTAAATATCAGAAACTCCAATGTCTCTACTTTCTCCACTGATCCTGTGCTCCTAGCTGCAGAGATGTTTGATCCTATGAATTTCCCAACAGAAGAAAAGCTCTTAGAGGAGTTTGGTGACGAAGAGATACATCATCGGTGCAAGCACTTTGAGCCTCTTCTGACCAAAAATGGCTGCAATGTGGCTGAGATAGACAGGGAGTGGTTTAGAGCAAAAGCTGACATAGTGCACCACCATAAGGACCAAACTTTCCTCCCGCTATGGTCAAGATTTCTGATGGAGAAGGAAAGCATGTACCCCAACCTGCTACACCTCATAAAAATAATCTTGGTGTTCCCTGTCTCTACCTCTCAAGTAGAGCGGCAGTTCTCGGTCATGAAGAGAATGCAGGAAGACTGGCGCTTAAGCCTGCATACATCCACCATTGAAGACCTCCTCCTCATCAAGTCACAGGGTTGTGCTCCTGCAGATTATCAAAGCCAAGAATCTGTGGCAAGATGGTGGGCAGCTGGCATCAACAAAAAGAGGCCAAACATTCATCCATATGGTCCAAGGAACCCCAAAACATGCACTGCAAATCTCCCTGACTCCCCATCCCCATCTTCAAACGAGTCTAGTGACTCTGATTAAGGACCTAGCGTGACACAGGTGTCATGGTGTTTTTAATGTTTCACAGCCAGGTGTTATGGCGTTTCAATTTTTGCAGATATATAATATTTCAGACTATTTTAAAAAATAAAAAGTCAAATGTTTTCCTTGTTGTCTATTCAGTTTATTTTATCTCCTCCATAATTTTCCTTGAATGAGAAATCAGTCTGGGCTCTTATGGGTTAATCAGTAGCTTATATGCTAGTAGTATATATTTACAGTACCGTTTACAGTCAAACATTTTGTATTGATCAAAATTGAGCCTACAGTGCAGGCTCAATTTTGATCATGGATGGTGTCTTAAAATATATATTTTTTTAATGAATTAGACAAAAGGCAAAGAAGATATAATCATGTCTACTTATTATTATTATTTCTGCCATAGACCATCATATTGACAGCACAGGATTTCGCCTATTCCACAGCACAGCTTTCCCGCCGTTAATGTTACAATTTGGTTACTTAGCAACTGCCTGTGTCAAAGAAACGTCACTGGTAGTCTCAAGCTCTGTTGTTACTTGTGGGTGGAAAAAGACACGGCTTTCATTAGCATTATAAAGTTCCAAAGTTAATATTTAATGAAAAAACATAGCCTAGATGTAGGACTAATCATTTCCAAAATTCATAACATGTTTTTACCTAAAGATCCATTAACTTTGTTGTCTTTTTACATTATAATTGAGAACAAAGTACCAGCGTCTTTGTAATAATAAGGGACTCTCTAAAGAAATCATCTCTGTCATCCTGCTGCAATGTTTATAGCGCATCAGTCCGTGGTGGGAGAGGAGCAAAGCTGCATTATAATAAATAAATTAATAAATAAATAAGGATTTTGATTGACAGTCACAGTTTTTATCATTTATCAAATCCCTCTATCGTTATCGTTATAGTTATTAAGGACTCCTCCATCCACTCCAATTAGAACGACATTAAAACTACCATTTCAGTGTGTGTGGTGGGAGGGAGCGGGAGGTGACGTCATAGCCTCATTCAGAGGCTTTGAGAATGGTCAAAATGTTCACTCTGTGGTAGTAGTTATGGAATTCCTAAGAAAGATTATAGAGATTATAGTTAGGACTCTAGCTGTCAAAATGAGTGTTCACGTCAGTTCTATAATTATGCAATACCAGCGCTTCAGGTGTTAATGGGTTTATAGCTTATTTAATTGGTATATTTATCGCCAGACATTATGGCCGTCGAATCTGACAATAACATGTGATGCCGGCTAACGTAAACCTTGGTCCACACATTGCTGTCCCTTCCTTTGGAGAAGGTCCGGTAGCTCAGGCGTGGGTCTCCCCTTTGATAAAAGCTGCCATTTTTCACCAAATACCAGCCTTGAGAAATGTTTAAGCCTCTCTGGTAGAGCCATCATTACACCTCCCGCTAAATTGCTAGACGCATAACAGCAAGAGGGTGTGATGGTGTGTCGCGTCTGTGACGAGATTTCACGAGACGAAAACGTGACCATATTTCTCGTCAAAATGAATTTTGTCTCGCAAAGCTATAATTAAGGGGCCCACCAAAAAAAAACCCCAAAGATGATCGGTTTTCTATCGCTCATTCACTCGTTATGTCTTGTTTTTATAATGTCACGTGTGGATCATTAACCTTGTTACAGCTTCTACCTGCTGAGTCAGAAGTATGAGATGAGGAGAGGAGCAGGTTAACCTCAGGTCTCTACTCTGAGAGCCTGAGGCAGGAGGAGCAGCTATGGAAGCCTAATGATGCCAAAAGTAAAATGAGTCACACTACCAAATTATAACACAATCTATATGTTGTTCTACTTGTGTATTTATGTGATACAGGATTTGTGCAATTTACTTTTATTTTTGTTTTTTTATTAGCAATATGTTATAATTTGTGACAATTGGATTCTTTATCTAATTTATATTTATATATTAGAATTTCTACTCTTTATAATTTACTTTTTGGTATTTGTGATTGTATGTAACTTTTGTATTTATGGTTGTTATTTCCATAAATACCAAAAATATCCATCTATAAAATATCTATATGGAGAAACCTTTTACAGTGCTGCATACTGCATATGATAATTATATATTTAGAAAATAGAACTAAAGTGATTCATTACAAGATGATTGGTTAAAACATTTCAATTCAGTTTCCATTTTCATTGTCATGTATTTCCTCATTGAAGTTTTCTTAAAAATATAGTTAAAATTTTGTCTCGTCTGGATCTCGTGAACCAAATATCGTGTCTCATCTCGCCTCGTGATCTGAGTTGTATCGTCACACCCCTAGTCTGTGCCTTTGCTCTGTAATATAACACAATGGTGAATGCCTTGTGCAGCCACTGCCTGGCCAGAAGACAGCGCTGTTGAGTCGCTTTTATTAGACTATGAAAATCACCAAATGCCGACACATTCAAACCTGTAGTAAAGTTATCTGAAATTAAAAAATAATCAAACCTTACATTAACTCAACCTCAAATTTTCCCTGACAGCCGAGGGTCGGCACTGCCTACCCTGACTGCACGTCACTGATTTTAACTGAGTGTGCCAATATGTGTGGATATCCTATATGCCACACGTTACTCCGCTCAACTTCAAATTGTTTTATTTACACACTGTTGCTCCAACATGATTTACAACACACGGACGTAAACGTGTCCAAAACATCAAATGTGTGATTTCCCTCAACCATCTTCACCAGACTTGATCTTTGATCATCATGAAATGTTTTTCAGAGGTACAACAAGCTGGACCTGTAAAGTGGCTATCATTGCAATAACAGTGGTCACAAGTTCATTTGACTGTGGCGTTTTGACAGTCGTGGCTATGCACACGTCATTTTTATTTAACAGTACTTGTATCACAGTGACAGTCATTTGCTGTGGAGTTGTGTGGCATAATGGCATAAAACACTACGATAGAGATTTTGCAGTTGGTGACACACTCCGTTCAAATCCTGTGTCGGGTGACTTTTTATTTTTATTTGAACATGTATACAGAATATGGTGTCCAGTATTTTGGATCCCACAATTGTACTTCACAACATGAAGCATCATGCTTGGATTAAGCAGGTGGAGCGAGAGATCATCACATATATATGGACATACATTCAGGCATTTGCGAGGTCAGCTACATTTTCTCTCCCTGAGAGGCCCAATGTTTACAAACAAAGGTAACAAGTTAACGTGAAAACCAGTGGGGTATTGCACAAAAGTAGAATAAATAAATCCAGGATAACTGAGCAAGCGCAGCTTGATCTAGTCTGACCGGCGCATCTTGGCTTAATTGGTTGCACGTTTGCCAAGCCAGGATGAAAAGGCGCGGCTATGTCAAGCCAGGTGTAGGTAGTTGGGATAAATGCGTGTTCACGGCATTCTCAAATAGACCCACGGGATCGATCACAGAATCACAGATTGGAAAATGGAAAAGTGTTGGGCATCATTTTTCACGGCCGCTGAGCAACAGCTCCTGATGGAGTTTTATGAAGACGTGAAAGAAATAAGACAAAAAGGCAACACAGCCACTATAATTAATGAAAGGGAGAAAGCCTGGCAGACAATTGCGGACCGACTCAATGCGTAAGTAGTGCAAAAATGTACAATTAATACACAGTGCTCCACTAGAACTGTCATAATTACAATTAAAGGACTAAAGAAGTTACTGTCTAAGCCCACTAATCAACAGTTGTACACTTTGATTTCAATGTGGCAAGTAAAAGTGCATGCCACTCAGGAAATATAACTAAGTACAAACAATTATCCACAGTGTGTGTGTCAATGTTATCTATTTAATCTGTTTTCCCTATGTTATGTGTTTTGTCTATTTCATTGATCTATCCTTCATAAAGAACAAATTTGTCAAAGAAGAGGACTTGGCAGCAAGTCAAAATTAAATATAAGAACATTTTGCAAGCTGGTAAGTGACTTCAGTTTAGATTACAGTGAGCAAATGAGGTGAATAGATTAGGTGTCTGACATATGTAATGTATGATTTGTAGCAGTAAAAAAAAAAAGCCCATACAACTGGCACGGGGGGCGGCCCACCAAGCCAGGCTATGACCCCAGCAGAGGAGCTGGCACTCGACCTTAATAAAGGGAGGCCAGTGATGGAGGGGATCCCGGGAGGGACCGTCACTGACTGTGTCCCAGCAATGTACACTGACTGCTTCATACAAGGTATATAATGCAGCACTACTGCACATGAAAACAATCAAAAAATATATTACTGTCTGACTTTGGATTTTCTTGCAGTGTCTGAGAACACAGTCACCCTATTGGAACCACCAGAAGAAGATCCGGTTAGTTCATTTTATTGAAATCACAGGCCTGGCATATCCTGTCAAAAATCCTAATAAAAGTTATTGTATGTATACGGCAAGGGGGAGGCGCAGCTGCAGGATACACTTCGGCAGATGAGGAGACAGTGTCGCTGGACTCCAGGCTTGAGGTATCATGTCAATTTTGTGGAAATGCCTTGCTCATTTAGCCCATAATGGATATGAAGTCAGTGATTTGGCGCTAATAGAAAACATGTGTAACAGGACCCAGACGGTGCTCAGGCTCAGAAACAGCCAAGTAACATTGTGAGTATTGGCTAAAGTAAATCTACATTATGCACAAATCCTGCTGTGCTAATTGACATTTCTTTTATAGAATTCACAAACTGTCAGGAGGCTGTATATCAAACATCTCGAAAAGCAAATCGAGCTGACAGAGGTGAAAATCAAAGTGAAAAAGAGGGAGCTGAAAGACATGGAGCTTGACTCCGAACTAAAGCGCAAGACCCTCAGGAAACTGGACCTGGAGATTAAAAAACTAGAGAAAGAAGTGAGTATGTCAGTGCACACTGTACCCATAACTGTATGCAGTGTATTAATTGTTACTTTTGCCCTCTGTATTCCAGGTTCCAGACAAATGAGGACTATAAAATAAAAAAACTTCAACTGGAAAACATTGATGTCCTCCTTCTTTCATGTGTGCTTAGTGAAGTGAAATTTTAAGACATAACCACACACTATACTACCAATGCCAGACAAAATGCACATACACAGCAAAATGTAACTTATGATCTTTTTAATAGGTAACTTAAATCCAATCCAAAGCTAACTGAAAAAATGCTCAATGTAATGCCCTCTGACAAGCCTGCCATTTCTGTTGTCTGGGAAAATGGCAGCATTTTCCCATTCAACATCAATTGCCACTCGGGGGGGCCCTCTCCTTTCTCAGGCCTGCAATGTTATGCAGCACTGCGCATGCTGCAACCAGATCACAGGCCCTCTCCGGGGAAACCTTCAGGTAATGCAGGCACTGAAATCTAGATTTAACAAGTCCAAAGGTCATCTCAATTCGAGCCCTCGTCTTCGCATGACCATGGTTGTAGGCCTGCTGTGGTGGGGTTTGGGGGTCTGCAAGTGGAGTCAATAAGAAGGACTCACAGGCATAGCCTTTGTCTCCCAGCAGCACACCAGAGAATTCACCTGATGATAAAGCAAGATACAATTTATGAAACTACACAGCACATACATACATACATACACGCTCATAATGTCCAAGGTGCTTACAAATAAGATGTGTGGCTTACCTCGTGAGAGTCTCTCATAAATTGGACTCGCACGAAAGACTCTGGAGTCATGGACTGAGCCAGGCCATTTTGCCTCTACGTTGCTGATAAGGCAGTCAGCATCACAGATCATCTGAAACGATAAGATGTAACCATTAAGGTCTATTAATTCATGCAAGTCACAGTAACCACAAACCACTTACCTGAACATTGATACTGTGGAAGGATTTTCTATTGATAAAGTCCCCCTCGTGTTCCCCTGATGGCCGTTTGATTTTGATGTGCGTGCAATCCACTGCACCAATGACATTAAGGAAAGCTGTGACAAAAATAGTGATTATCCAACTCTGATTACAGTACAATTGGAAACTACATTTTGCAAGTTGAAATGTATGTTACCTGCAATCTTGTAGAACTCCTCCTTAATGTGTAAGGGTCTTCTGTGGCCAGGGAAGGTTATAAATATATGCACGAGAGACTTCAGTGCCAGACAAACACGTCTTATTGTGCGGCATACTGTTCCTTTATTGAGGTTCTCTGCATCCCCAACAGAATAAAGGAAGCTCCCACTTGCAAAGAACCTCAGTGCAACACAGACCATCTGTGGAACAGTGAGGGCCTGGCTTCGTGCTGTCTGGTGCTGTATTTTTGGCCCCAGCAGCCTACATAAATATCTCAGCCCATCAGCTGAGAATCGATACCTCTCAATGAGATGGTCATCCCCAAAAGCCAATGGGTCCGACCTGTCCCGGAAGACTCTCTCACGCCTAAATGCTCTTCTGATAATTAGGGCTTCCTCATCCAGCACATCCTCCAAAAAAGGGCACGCCATTATGAAGAGGAAACAGGTGAATGGGAGTTGGACCTATATATACTATATTACCCTCATCACAGACTTAATTGATACCATCTTTGCAACTTGATTGCTCACTTTTTATAATCTCAATAACAGCAATAATACACATATTCATCAAAGCTCTGATGGCAATTTGACAAGCAGTTTTCATTAACATAGCAATATATCACTAGGCCTTTATATATCACAGTAATGATGATACCACATGAATGACTATAAAACGACTGTTGCAATTAAACAGTCAACAGACTTTAATGAAACAACAATATAATTTATCTGTAATATTTTAATGCAGGATAATTGAAATGATGCAACATATTTAGAAAGACCATGGAAATGCTGTAAAACCCATTAATTTGTCACATGATTGACAGTAGAACTGCCAGATGAATCCCTGAGAATAATCTTAGCCTGGTTGTTAGCCTGGTCTGGAGCAGGCTAGCTGCAGAGAATAAATCACCATAGTAACTGGGCCGGGCTAAATTTAACCTGCTTTCATGCAACCGACTTGAGGCTAAATTCAGCCAGGATAACTAACATATCCCGGCTTAATCCCTTATCCTGGTTTCGTGCAATACCCCTCAGATGATTTGTAACATGGGCCGTATGCGAACATCAAAGAGTTCAACACCACAACGAAGCAAACACGTGCGCACACACAATGTTTTAAGTATACAAATCCAACCTGTGACAACAACCTTAACAAATAAGCACTGACACTTATCACCATCTTTATCAATCAATCCAGCACAATAATTAAATCAACCAACATTGGTGGCTCACCGGAAGGGAAAAGCGGTTCTTCCTCTGGGCAAACTTGTCCATGCTTTGGGGATCCACGTCCTGTAGCCTGGGAGTTATCAGACTTGCCATGAACACCATGGCCGAGTTGTGTCTGTCGGTCACGGTACTGCAGGTGAAAGTTTTTATTCTCCTCAAGGTGCAAAAGTTATTCGCCCACAATTTAGGCAGCTATGTTTACTTTTCGAAATATGCATCATTTTAAACCATTGTCCAGATAACTCCCACTGCTCTCATTTTTTTGCAGTTTTTCCAATCCTTGAGACCCGTCCTCGAGTAAGCACCAAACAGCAGACAGGGAAACAGAGGGGTGCCGTTATGTGTATGCTAACGTTAGCTATTAGCCACATTGTCTCTCCAGGTTTTAACCCAGCAGTTTAATTTCACTTTGAGTAGCTATCTGGTGGCTAGTGGGCTCCAAGGCGCTTTAAGTACAGTTTCTCCTCCAAATAAACAGTTGCAAGTCTATGTTTGAGTATGAAATCCATCCATTCATTCATTTCCTCAAGTTAGCTGGTGTCAGCTAACAAAGTCTCCCCTTTCCTTGCCCGCTATGAATTTCATGCTAGCTCAGTAGCCCCACTACAACAGTCATTTAAAATATTTCAACGTCAGGTCTGCAAAAGTCTAGCCAAAATATTGCTCTTTCTGGAGCTGCCATTTGTTTGTCTGTCTTTGGTGCCAATATGCGCAGTTGAGGACCCACGGAACACGCCCCCTCAGTCGTCCCACTGTCTGAAGGTTTGAGAGAGGTTGTCACAGCTGTCAATCATGGTGTTACATCCCCAAAATAAACAGAAAAATCAGCAGCTGGACAAACATCAGCATGATAAGAACTACCAAAATGACAAAAATAAACATTGTGAAAAATGTTTTTTTAACATCTACTTTGATGGTTTAGTTTTTCTAGTCTTAGCAACACAATGGCTGTCCTATCTGGTTGATAGGTCACTGCAGTTATGTCTGTTGTGAACATTGCATGTGTGCCTGTCGGTGTTTCATGATAGGGCTAAGTTGAACTGTAAAAGGTTTGCTTAAAATGCTTAGAATATGGACTCATTGACTGTTAAATGGTGAATGCTTTGCAAGAATATGTAAGATCAAGTTCAGTTTGGATAAATCATCAATGCCCACATGTTTAACCACAGTGGAGACGGACGGTTGAGGAGGAAGCAGCTGTAGGTCAGAGGCTTTAACAGCAACCGGGTGGCATGAAGTGCTGTTGACCTGAACATAATATGAAACCGATGACATTGACAAGCACAGGGGGGGTCGTTGGTATGGTTACCCTCAACAGCTGCTTCGTTGGATGTCCCAGTATGCACAATGAAAGAGGAGTAAGGTACACGTCCTGATTGACACTCACATCTACCAGGTGAGATCAAGCCGCCGTAGTGGCACCACACGATCAGTGTGACTTTCAGTAGTGTTAGCTCCTCACATTGCAGTGCAATTTATATGTAAATGAAAGTCCATTACATTTAAGCCCTTGCCAAACAAATTCACATAATGTTGATTAAGCCTACCACCATTATATAAATCTCTCTGTAGTTCACATTGTCTTAAGTCTGTAATGACTTTCCTGTACTGGCTGGATGAATGCATGTCAGTACATCTGCTAACTTCTGGTTAGCTCTCTGCTAACTTTAACGCGGAATAAATAATTGAATCTTACAGCTCTTTCAGACCGCCCAAAGGTGGATGAATTGTTTATAAATCGACACAAGTCACTTCGCATAAGTTATATGATGCTCAAAATAATTTATCCACAATTTTACAGCCGCGACCACAGCAATTTACTTTCTGTGTAACCATGGTAGCTTGGTAATATAACATCAAGGATTGCTGTTATGGAACAGGGCTATCATTGAGTCAGCTGCAGGTAACACTAGGCATGGGCCGGTATGAGATTCTGACAGTACGATAAAAGGTAAAAATATCACGGTTTCACGGTATTATGGTTACAGCTATAAAATGTAATATTTTGAAATGTCTATTTAAAACCAAGAAAAAAAAATCCATTGAACGGTATTTTATTTTTAAACTTATATAGGTTTTTAAAATAAAAAATAACTGAATTCTTTCTAAATAAAAAATAATTTAAAAAAATAAGTGCTGTCGCTAATGCAGTCCTTTGACTGAGGCTAAACCTGCAACTCAAGTCACAACATAAATGAATTATTTTTAGTGAAACAACACAAAATGCAAATGAATGCAATCACTTAACCTGTGGCTCAAGATCAGAACATCCTCCAAGCCACAGCCGTCTGTCTTTTTACGATAGCCGAAGTATTCCCATACAGCCGACTTGGTCCTTTTAGACAAGGGGAAAAGTCCGGGGGGCTCGCCTCCTTCAGCCATAATACAGCCTGCAGAGCTACCTGCCTGTAACAGCAACCGGAGGTGCGCGGAAGGAGGGCTACTTCACGCTGCAGCTGCACACGAACTGAGGGACCTCCACTTTCTCTCTGACGAGACGTCACATTAAAAAAACCCAGCTCAATACCGCAGGAATGGTATGACGGAAAATTGTAGTGGTTTTGATACCGTGACTTTTTCATACCGTGGTATATCTTGAAACCGGACACATTATGCCTCATTGTGATTTGAATTAAAAGTAAAATTATAAGTTGTAATGAACATGATCATGTTTCTCTGACAGAGATCATAATATGAAGGCTATGAAAAACAAAGGACAGATGATGCAGCTGTGCCAGACGTCATATTTAATTGATGACTGGAGTAAGAATGTCTCATGTTAAAGGTTGAATATGGAGAATCAGCAGAACACCGCCATCTATGTCTCGAGATCATAATCGCAACAACCAAAAATAATTCCAGCAGTCGGGTTGCCAGGATCGTTGCTGAGTGTGTCAATCAAATTAATTTTACAACAGTATTTAACGTTAGCAAGTCTGGAAGTCTTTCTTTGAGTAGTGTGTAATCGATTAGCTAGCTAGCTCTCAACTCAAAATGATTCCTCGTTTCTGTAGCCTGATGGGACAGCAGTGGGAGTAGCAGTTAAACCTGTTAAAATTTGCTGGAGATACTTCTTGTGAAACTCAGCTACACACAAACACACAAAAGAGATTAGTTTTACTTGTGACATTTTTACTGCCAACCATTCTCCTAATCAGTCCTGAATTTATTCTTAACCATAACTCAGAATACAAAGCCCAGGCTAAAAGTAATCTTTTGTAGAAGGTGCAGGCAGAGTGCCTTCACTTAGCTTACACAGCAATAGCAGAACACAGACTGATTTTACTCTAACTTTCTTTCACACTATCTGCTTACCTCTGTTTATTTTTCCTCTGGAAGCCATCATAAATATCATCTCCTCCTCCCGTGAGACGTTGTTAAACACGTAGTCGACACAGATTCTGTCCTCCATCTCTGATTGACTTGATTGCTTGACCTCACCAGAACTGTATGTAGAAGTGCTGGTACTTGTAGTGCTGGTGTCAGTGGGTGCACTGGGACTGGGTACGGTGACATTGGATGAAGTGGGACCGGGTACGGTGATGCTGAGCACAGTGATGCTTGGTACAGTGAGTCTGGGGACAGTGATGAATGTTCCAGTAGATCCAGAAGTGCAGGATTCAGTGGTGCTGGACACACTGATCCAGGAGTTGCCGCTAACTCTTTTTGCTGATGGCCCAGCACTGCCGCTTCTCTTCCGTTTTCTCCCACTGACTTCCTCCTGAACCCTGTTGTTGGATTCAGTCGAGACGTTGCAACCCTTGATCTTCTTGGTGGGCGGCTCAGCATCATCACTGTCCTCTCTTTTTCGTCTCCTCACATTAAGAGCCATCTCTATGTTCTCTACAAATGACAAAAACCCTGTGAACAACTTTTTATACTGAACACACTTGTGCACAGGTGAATAATTATTAGAGTAGAATATTATTTGGACAAGTTCCTGGTAAAAATTTAGGAGGCGGGACCTTTACAAGATCGTCCTCTCACTCTGTTCTCTCAGCTGTTGTGTCTCCATAGCAGAGTAGGACCCAGATAGGACCCACCGTGACATCGCAGAGGCGACTCGCCAAAACCATAAAGAAAATGACGAGGAGATAAACATGGAGGAGGTGAACATGGAAGGAGCTGAGGTGGTTGCTGTGTTTCTGGTTTGTGTGTTCGTGTACATGGTGGTGGACGCTATGGACTTATTTTCCAGTGGTGTAGACGCTTTCTACTACTGTTAGCCTTCTGCCGGTTTTTAAAAATGCTGCTATATTTTATTTTAGTGCTTTCTGTTGATGCCACATCCTGCTTTGAGTATACCCATGCACTGTAAACCCGGATAAGTTGAGTTTACTTAAAAAAATGTAAGAGACTGGTTGCCCTAAAAAAATTAAGTAATGTTTGATGAAAAAAAAAAAAGAGTGGATGACATTGTTATTTTGAGTTCAATACACTTACTACCAAGTTTGTTTAACTTAAAATCATTAGTAATATCAATTGCTTTGCCCCCTTATTCCATTAAAAACTTAAAGTTAAGTGCACTAACCTCCAAGATGATTAAACTTAAAAACATTAGTAATATCAATTGCTTTACATATTTATTCCACTTATAACTTTAAGCTGAATACACTAACCTCCAAGTTGATTTACCTTAAAAAATCCTTTGCCCAGTTACTCCACTATCTGAAGAGTAAAATAAAATCTGTTTAATAAAAAATAAATAAACTAGACAGATTAAATGAATTAAGAAAATAAAAAGCAAAATCACAAGAGTACATTCTTGTCTACATGTTTTATTAAACTTGTCTTTGTCATGCTATGAAACCAAATAGGTTTGCAATCACAAAATCAAATAGGACTCCAATGCTATACAACATAGGTAGCAATAGGAATTAAACTAGATCAGTGCTAATAACACAAATCATACACCAATCAGCATGGAATCAAATCGCAAAACCAGTGGCAATGCATAAAAAAACTTGCATATCAAACAGTGCCAACAGTAAACATGGTATTTTTAAAGTGCAACATTACAAATAACCAAGCACTCAGATCCAGAGCAGTGGTTGGATTCAGAGCCCTGTTTTAAACAGATAGTTGATTCATCAAAGATTGAATTTTGGGTTTCAGTTCACCTCTGCCCAGGTTTAACATGACCTGTTGAATAAAGTGGAAGGTGCTTTTCATGCACTTGGGGTAATAAGTGCATGGCGTAAATCAGTCCAAAAAGGACACAGAATCTTAAATCGCCATAATTTGAACTGTGCATTACAAGAGCTGTTTGAAAACCTGTGTGCTGAAATGGTTTTGTAGCACAGCAGAGATGGAGAGCTTTTTCAGTCCCAGTCAATCTGAAAAGTTGTGTAAAAACAATTTCCAGTACAGATGCAATGGGATCTATGCACAGCTCCACTACTTTATATCCTGTCCTACATTATTGGACAAACAGAAAGTGAACTCGATGACACTGTCTTGGATGAGAACTATAAGACCTGAGAAAGATGACCGCCCAGATAGTGGTAGTGATACAGACACAGCTCAACACAGTGAAGGAGAAACAGGACCTGCACTTGAAACTTCTGCTGTTCAACGTCACAGGCGCCCAAGGCCAGATATGTGGAAGCGAGAGGTAATAAAAGAAAAGCGTCTTAAGGGGGAGAGTTACAAGACTACAAAGGGACAGGAGAAAACCACCAAAGACCATGGGCCCACCCTGCACAACACAGCACTGCTTAAAGTCAAAGAAACGAAGTTGTGAACTATTGACTGAAGAGGAGAGAACAGACATCTTCAACCATTTCTGGTCCATGAACTCCGGGGAGACACGCAAGCTGTATGTTCAGACTGTAGTTGAAAATGTGCCCATAAAACAGAAAAAAGGTGGTGTTGCATCAAGGAGAACAACGTCCCTATCATACCACCTGCAACTGGCAGACAGATGTAAACTACCTGCATGTAAGAATCTTTTCTGTTCAACACTTGGAATTGCCCCCCGAACCATCAGATCATGGTTAACTGTGGACAAATCCGAAACTCCATGTAAACCCAAGATCAACAAGACTGATGGTCAGATGTTGACCAGACCGTCCTGAAAGAATGGCTGTCTGGACTGCCCACAGTCCCATCCCATTACTGCCGTCAGGTTCCCTCTTATCAGGACAAGAAGTTCCTTAAGCTGGGGACAGTTCTAAGTGATCTTCACAAGGAATATCAGAAAGCTGCTGGTGAAAATGGAATGTGTGCTATGAGTGAGACATATTTTCGAAAAGTGTTCAGTGAGCAGAATTCCTCTGTGTTCATACCAAAAAAAGACCAGTGTGATGTAAGTGTCAGTTCCAAGGTAGGAAATACAGATCAGGATACCCTTACTACTGACTTGAAATCAGGCTCAGGCTCAAGTTGAAAAAGCTACGGATAAAAAGGAATCCAGTGACAAACTTTCAGTGTGGACAATGGACCTTCAAAGAGTTCTTCTGTGCCCCCAGACAAAAGCAATGTATTATAAAACTAAATTACAGATGCACAACTTAACTTGCTTCAACATGAACAACAAAGATGGGTATTGTTAAGCTTGGGAGGAGCATGAAGGCTCCCTAAGCAGTGAGGTTTTTGCCCATCTGCAGTCCAAACACTTTGAATCAATCCTAGAGGCCAACGGAAACATCAAGAAAGTAATTATCTGGAGTGATGGCTGTGGATATCAAAATCGGTGTGGTACCATCAGCAACACCTACCTCCATCTGGCCATAAAGCATGGTGTCACCATAGAGCAAAGGTTTCTGGTTGCAGGGCACACACAAATGGAGTGCAACTCCATGCACAGCCTCATTGAACAGCACATCGTCAAAGATGTTCACACTCCACGTGATTACATTGTCATCTTTGAGACTGCACGACTGCATCCATCCCCATACAAGGTGACTCAGCTATACCACAATGACTTCATGAAGTTATCTGGGGCCTATGTCACCAATATTTGGCCAGGTAAAAAAGTTGGTGACCCCACAGTCCATGACCTCTGGGCTCTCCAGTACTTGGCTGATGGTCGAATCCGGTACAAGGTGAATTTTGAGTGTGACTGGAAGGACCTGCCTCAGCGATGCAGCATCCCCGAAGAACCATTCCACTGGGACCCACTCTTCCCTGCCCAATTGCTAATTACTCTCAGGAAATTCAATGACTTGCAAGCAATGAAACCAGTACTACCAAGAGTGGCCCACCAGTACTATAACAACCTCCCTCATCAATAGACAGTGTGAAAATTAGTTTGCACAGCACCTGAGTGGAACTTGGTGGGAAAGGAAAACGCTACTTAAGTCTCTCTCTCTCTCTCTCTCTCTCACTCACTCACACACACACACACACACACACACACAGGCACAAACTCACACAAATACACTCGTGCATACAAACTACACACCAGAAGAAAGTGCATGCACGTGCACACACAAACACATAGACATTTTTGCTCCCATTTTTCTTACACACACGCACAACCTCAAACTCAGAGCATTTCACAGGTTGTCTTAGCTTGATAAATGCACTGTGCATTATGTGGTGTGGATATGAGCCCCTCCACACGCAAGTTCTTGGTTATATTTAGGAGAGTAAAATAACTTTGGTTATGTTATGTTTGCATTTATATGTAAGAGAAAAAATGCCTAAGTCAGGGCATATTCTGCCTAAGTCACTTTTTATTTGTTAGGAAATTGATGATGGGTCTCTTTCTTTTTGCATACTTGTTGACACATCTGGTTGAATGTACTGTTACAATATCAATAAAAAATACCAATGTGATTTCTAAAAAAATTGTTTTTTCTTGTTTCCCAGAAACATTGAAATATGACTTAGGCAATTACGCTATGAAGCTAATGTGATTTCTAAAAAAAGTGTTTTTTGTCGTTTCCCAAAAACATTGAAATATGACTTGGGCAATTATGCTATGAAGCTAACGATATGCACTTTAGCCTATCCTTTTCTTTAAAGCACTTTATTTTTTTTACAATACTTTGTGATGGTCATATTCTTACCTTATTTAACAGTTATTCTATTTTATGTGAGTGTATGTTTGAGCAGAGAATGGAAACAGTTTTCTTTCATGAGAGACTGTGTGTGTGTGTGTGTGTTCACTGTATGTGAACAAGCAATGACAATGAAGGCATTCATTCATCCATGGTGTGAAATTGTATATATCACTAAATCAGATACACACTTTCTCATTGATGTGAATGGGAAACTTTTGACTGGTACTGTAGGTCATTATTATTCGTATAGTACTTCATGCAACCATTTGTAGTGTGTGGGTGTTAAATAAAAAACAGCAAAAGCAACCTATGACATCTGTATATTCAGGTCACATTATGCCTCATTGTGATTTGAATTAAAAGTAAATGTATGAGTTGTAATGAACATGATCATGTTTCTCTGACAGAGATCATAATATGAAGGCTATGAAAAACAATGGACAGATGATGCAGCTGTGCCAGACGTCATATTTAATTGACGACTGAAGTATGAATGTCTAATGCTAAATGCCTCGACTTCTCGCTCCTGTGTCTCTTCCTCTCCTCCTCCACTCGCATATCCAGCGGGAAATACTCAAGAAATGTCTCGTAAACACACCCACAGTGCTCTGACACATCCTAGCTTAAAACTCACACTACAACATCAACTAAAGATGTGTCTTTATTTGAACATTTAACATCAGCTGACCCAGCCCAAGCTCTCCAAGAAGACGAGGAAAAACTCCCCAAAAACCGTTTGGAAATTTGGGAAGAAACCTCGGAAGAGGCAATTCAAGGAGAGATCCCCTCTACACGGATGGCTGGGTGTTCTCCGGTCCATTTTTGTGGTTGTAGCTGTGTTTCTTCCAGGTTCCTCCGTAGTTTTGACACTTCCATGGATCCAGCAGGGCACGCGGCAGACAGCGATGGAGGACAGGTTGGCTTCATCACATCTCAGCAGAAAAAGAAGGGGTTAGCGCAATCTCATGCAAAGAAAGCATATCTCAAATGACAGTTCTATGCTAACTGTTTTGTGTAATGTGGAGATTGTGTGTGTGGTGCTTTCCTGACTGTGAGAATGTGGGGAGGAGGGAAGAACATACCTGAAGGTTTTTATTGGTGGAGGGTTACTTACGAGACCTTTTGGTGGGTGGAGGGCAGATGGTGGAGTTATTGGAGGTGAGGGCAGCGCTGTAGCTCCTCTAGTGTGGCTCGATTGTTTGGGTCTCTGGCCAGGCACATCTCCAACAAAATCTTGGTTTCTAAAAAGTTAGAGCGAAAGCACAGCAAAACTTAAGGGGACAGCTATTGTTTTCTTTGAGGGGAAAAAGCATAATTTTTTAGAAGGAGATACTGTCTGGTATAAGACTCTTACCTCGGGACAGCGTCGGGCTAATCTGAATGCGGTTGTCGATGAATTCCTCAGTTCTAAACCGCTCTTCATTATGTAGCAGTGAAAAGAAGAGGGCACCCAGCTGCCAAACTGTGGTGGGACAGGCTGAGTAGGATTTAACCTCAAACCACTCAGGAGGGGCGTATGCACGGGTACCTAGAACATACAGCAACATAGAAATTAAGGAAGACAGAAAGTGAGCAAAGATGAGAGGGGAGCTAAACTTCCATTAAACATGAGTCATTATTCTGAAAAGTGAATAATGGAGATCATACCAGAAAAGGAACGGAAGGGCATCTCTCTTGTGAAGCTTCCACAACCAAAGTCGATCACCCGGACTCTTGGGACACCAGTTGGAGTCTGTTGGATTAGTGTGTTTGCCAACTTGATGTCCCGGTGAAAGACACCCTTGGTATGCATGTCAGCAGCAGCATCCACCATCTGCTTCAGGATCATCTAAAATAGAGAGAGACATGGACATACAGTAGTTGAGAGGGACTATAAACCACTTTTTTCTCCAGGTTCTTAGCAGAGTGGAGTAACATGTCTAAAATAACATTATTGATCAATAATTTTCAGAACAGTTCCTCAAACACTGCTGAACTGTGAGTCTCAATTGTCTTTCAGAAGAACTGAATACCTTAGCCTCATGTTCTGGCAAGCAGCCCCCTTTGCTATGCCGGTACTTGTGGAGGTCCTGGGAATGGTCTGGTCTTTCCAACACCAGGATCAACTCATTCTCTAGAATATACCATTCCAGCAGGGAGATTGAAGAAGAATGTCCAACTGGTCCTGGTCCTGTAGCCCTCAGCATCAGGGCTACCTCGAGAATGATGTGATATAACCTCCCGTTGCACATCTAAAGAAACAAATGTATACACATTGAGTTTAAATGAGGTTCAACTGAAGTACTTTCAAAAGATGTATTACAGGCAGCAGCTAGTGTGTACATGAGTTTTGCTCATACACAGTAGGGCAGTCAAAGAAATGTTCAACATTGAGGTAACAATTCTAATTTGTGCTGGACATCAGAACAAATGACTCACCACTCGTTTGCACGTCACATCCTCCCTACGAATATACTTGAGAGCCACCTGCAAGAAAAGAAATTCAAATTATTGGGTTGTTACTTTTAGAGTTTGCAGTGAATGGTATAATGTGTATATGAGCATGTGATTGTAAAACTTACTGGAAACGAGTCCTCTTTACGTATTCCAGCAAAAACAGAGCCGAAGCCTCCAGCACCAAGATGTCCTTGTTGGAGATACTTCTCGTGAAACTCAGCTACACACAAACACACAAAAGAGATTAGTTTTACTTGTGACATTTTTACTGCCAACCATTCTCCTAATCAGTCCTGAATTTATTCTTAACCATAACTCAGAATACAAAGCCCAGGCTAAAAGTAATCTTTTGTAGAAGGTGCAGGCAGAGTGCCTTCACTTAGCTTACACAGCAATAGCAGAACACAGACTGATTTTACTCTAACTTTTTTTCACACTATCTGCTTACCTCTGTGTATTTTTCCTCTGGAAGCCATCATAAATATCATCTCCTCCTCCCGTGAGATGTTGTTCAACACGTAGTCGACATAGATTCTGTCCTCCATCTCTGATACACTTGATTCCTTGGCTTCACCAGAACTGGATGTAGAAGTGCTGGTACTTGTGCTGGTTGTCGTCACGTTGGTTGCAGTGGAACTGGTGGAACTGGTGGAACTGGGCACGGTGACGTTGGGTGCAGTGGGACTGGGCATGGTGACGTTGGGTGCAGTGGGACTGGGCACTGTGACATTGGATGAAGTGGGACAGGGCACGGTAATGCTGAGCGCAGTGACGCTTGGTACAGCGAGGCTGGGGACAGTGATGAATGTTCCAGTAGATCCAGTAGTGTTGGATTCAGTTGTGCTGGATACATTGATCCAGGAGTTGCCGCTAACTCTTTTTGCTGATGGCCCAGCACTGTCGCTTCTCCCACTGACTTCCTCCTGAACCCTGTTGTTGGATTCAGTCGAGACGTTGCAACCCTTGATCTTCTTGGTGGGTGGCTCAGCATCATCACTGTCCTCTCTTTTTCGTCTCCTCACATTAAGAGCCATCTCTATGTTCTCTACAAATGACAAAAACCCTGTGAACAACTTTTTATACTGAACACACTTGTGCACAGGTGAATAATTATATCAGTACTGAACAAGCGGTGATGCTAATGTCACCTACATGTTGCATCATCACATGACACAATTGTATTGTATGTAGAATATTGTTTGGACAAAAACATTTTTATTTGATAATTAAATCATTATATTCAGCTCAGTAAACTAATGATGATTTTTTAAATTCAATCAAGTTATAGTTATATATTATATCATGAACATGCTCAGCATTTATAAAACACTCAACAACAGGACTCTTCACTTCAACTTGAGGCATTGTATCAGAATTGGTACTCATCTGATAAATCATATGGATTTTCTCATGTCAGTAGGGATTGCAATTTTCTTGCCCTAAACTCACACTTACCTTGATTTCCGCTGGTCAGAGTCATTAACTCTTGTGTAGACATGGTAGATATGTTGAAGTTTTCTCAAAGATTTACTTGATGATACAAACTCCTGCAGATATCTGAACAGTGTGTCTTGTTCAGTGTGTCTTGGGTTGTGAATTTGGAATGTGATGTCATCAGGCCTGTGACATCATAATGCTTTAGAATCTGATCCAAACAAACAGGTAACAAAAGTTCCATGTTATTATTTGAATTCAGGTGATTCATTTCATCCTGTGTGGAATAGTGTTTCCCCCAAACAGTCACTACAGTCAAAATGTCCTACTGGTCTTCATATTTGGTCTCATCTGAGAACAAATCCCTACATGTTAAAGAAATAACACATTGTTAAAGAAAACACATTTTCCATGTAATGTAGTATTTAACACCATTAACAAATGTTTTTAAAACATACTGCTGCTTCCCGTAGAATGGATGATTAATGCTAATGAATGAATGTCACTCTTCTGATCTTTGTGTACAGTGTGGTTGTTTTTACCAATCACTATGGTGACAGAGAGGAGGGTGATGTGAAACAAGGGTCTTAATCCATGGACGTTGTTGATGAGTACACCACTGATGCCCATGTTGTATTTAGTCTTTATTTTCAGGACATTCTGGTAGAGTGGAGGTCTTGAAGGCTGAGCCTTGTGTGCTATACAAGGAGCAACTTCTCCACCTCACTCAACTGTAACATTTTTTGGAGTTATGTGCATTTACATTTACACCAATAAATGTAGAAGGCAGCTTGTATGGCGAGAGGACTAAAAGGATAAGGATACATAATAAGAATAAATATAGAAGCAAATTACATCTTCATCTTCTGCTTCGAGTGGGCTGACCTCCACTGATGTCACTGGATAATGGCAAACAAGATGACATACCTGATGCTCTTGATGTTTCTGAAGCCATTTCTGCCACAGTGGATCACCAGGACATCTAGCACAGCTCTTCCTCCAAGGCACCAAGGTGAGGAGGTTTCTCCCATCCATGATACCCCAGCCAAACCACTGCACCCAGGCATCCACACTAAGGATGCTCTCCCTCGCTTGTCCAATTGTGTTTATTTTGGATCCTGTTGATTGTAAAACAAAAAGAAAATATCACCTTTTTATGAAACCTTATGCTAGTGTATGATTGAATTTAACATATTTTATATTTCTATTGTTGTCTTCATATTTTTTCAGTGCGTGCATTATGGATGTAATTTAACTTCAATTAGTTTATATCATTCTCAAATTAAATAATACATCTAAATAAAACATCACAATAGGCAAGATTTGATTTCCATGTCTGATTTCCAGATATTAACATTATATTTATACTCACTCTTGGCCTCTGTTGAGGATGTCAAGCCTGTCAACGATGGCATATTTCTTTGTCTAAAATGAGGATAAAAAAAACAAAACAGTTACTAACATATTGACTGCATGCGCTAACCGATGATTTGGCTGTGATAAGTGTGTTTATTTCAATAATTACATTACTTATATTTTCAGACTTTTTAAATATAACTCCAAAATTGCGACTGAGTCAAGTGAATGTATGCAGTTTTTCAAAGTTGTGTGGCCATACCTAGCTGTCCAAAATGGTAGACCTGCTGCATGCATCTGCTGATGAGGCTATACTAGTGCTAACATTAGCATTAGCAGGCCTGGGGCTGCGGCTCTCTGGAGTGCCCAACAAGTCTAACATAGCCATAGTAGCCATAAATGTTTGCTAGGCTAGGCTAATCTCAAAGCTAATCAACAGAGTAGCAGTGAAAAAATTAGTAGCAAATCTAATGACGAAGCTGGTGGTGGGATTAGTAATAGTCAGTTCTCTGATTTCATGGCTCTTATACACATATGCCACTGTTTTTTAGTATTTTACATTTTAGCATTTAGCATTATCCTGTCACAGCTACACGTGGCCACTGGTCCCTGTGCAGGAGCATGAACATGATTTCGCTACAAAGTTGAAGAGGTTCCACTTGTGAGGCTGCATACTTTTAGCTGTCGAAGCAACTTTTACACATCTCCCAGAGTAAAATCTTCTTTAGTCACACTAAGCAACTTGGATGAGCTGTACACAATAACAGTCCTGCCATGCAATTATCCCCCAGCTGATTGGCCATTGTTCTCAAAAGGCTAATTGGTCCAGTCTGATGGTGCTCCAAGCTGTCTGAGTAATTTATTGGTATTAAGCATTAACATTTACATTTCATCTTTGGGGCACAATGTTCTGGCATTTTCAGCTCAATTAATGTACCTTTGATGAATATTGTCAGCTCAGGGCTTTTTTAAAATGACTTAAACACACTCACTTGACCTGTGGAGAATGAGGTCATTTGATCTCAGTATTGGATGGGTCAGTGGTTACTAGATAAAAGGTCTTACAATACATCTGATGCTTTAATCCTTGCATTTGGTTGTTTGGTTCTGAGTGTGTAGTTAAATCACAATATAGCAAATTGTAGTTTCTACAGGAATATGCCCTCACTGGCCAGGCACCCTGTGAAGAAGAATGAAGAAGAATATGAAAGGTTGGTAAAATGTCACATATCTCGCCTACAATTAATCACACTAACTATGTCGCACAGAAGTGTTCAAAACCTCCCTTTGTTAGGAGGGACCACACAGCAGCCCACACACTGAGTAAATGCCCTTCTACCTCCATGGATATGCACACAGTAGTGGCTCCCACTTGGTCATGTGTATGTATGTGCACACTGGCTGTTTTCTCCTTTCTCTCATTTTCTTGTTTTAATGTTGGACTGTAGGTGGATTGGAAAATATAAATGTCAATATGAAGGCTGGCGTGTGTTGGCTGGAGGAAACCATGTAAATTTTTAAATACCCCACTCCTTTCTTCTTGTCTTAGATTTCTGTATTACCATGATAGGTAGGGGAGGTTAGTGAAAAATGGCATACAAAGACAAGTGAAAAATATCTGGCACAATACATAAGACAAAAGTAAAAAGCCCTCATTCAAAGTGAGTTGAAATAAGCTCTGACATCCTTTGAATGATACAGCTAGTTACTGTAACTGTTCTTTATGCTATACAAACCATGTGTTGGAGGACAGATGAAGAGGAGGAATATCATTAGATTTGTTAAGCAGGACTGTCAGTAAACAGAAACAAACATTGGGCTAAATTGCGTTACAGTTGGTTGTGATGCTCTGATACGACTTCAACAGTTCCAAGCCTCCACGCCTACACTGCACCCACTGACACTGCACAGATGTGAGCTACTCATCTGAATATATCTGCACCAAGAGACCAGAGGAACTGTTTCCTTGTAAGAAATCTAACTAAATCTAAGTCTATATCATACTCAAATATACAAAGATACTCTAGGACCAAAATATGTATCCTCCTTTCATCCTGAGCCAGTGGTGAATGTTTTTGGCTGCTTGGTACTGAAGTGATTTAATATTGCATCTCTGTAAAGGTTAGAGGTCTACGAACAGATAGTTTTTAAAAGAAAGAAAAAGTTAGAAATCAGGGCAGAGTTATCCTGACTGTTGGTCCCTAGGTGGATAAAGTTTCCAAAAACAGTGGATCCTATACACTTCCCTTTCCTTGTGAAAATGCCCAAGTCTTACACACTTACATGAACCCAGTTTGTAATTCAGCATTTATTGTTCCACATTTATAGTCTTAACCCCAAACCATCATAACCCCAATGACATCATCAAGATGTTGTTTTTGTTTGAGTTGTGATCCTCACGATATAAAATCAGTGGAGTATCCCTTTAATGTTCTTAATTTGCAAGTTCCAATGGTCCCAGACCATGAATACTCAAGTGATTTAGGTGGTAATAAATGTGACTTATATCAACAGCAACCTACAGCACAAAAGTGCCTGACTTTTGAGTCTAACTGTTTGGATATAAATTCAACCTCTTTGCACTCCTTGTAACATCTCTGTAGATTTGTAGAAGAAATTGAATATTCCAATGCAGGAAAGTCTCAACCTCTCTTTTATGTATTTATATCTCCTATTGGAAACCTTCAGGTCTTTTGGTCTAAACTTCAGGCCAAATACCATGAAAGAATTTGATAAATATCTAAATAGTTTCATGTTCAACATGTGCATTAAGCACTAATTTCCTTTCTGGATGCCAGACAGTAATTTGCTCATGGATTTGCGTTTGACTCATACTTGGACCAAACCTCATTTTCTAAGAAGCATCATTTCAATGTCTGACCACTAACTAAGAGCACTCCCCTGTGGTGGATCTACATTGTCACAGTTTCTGACAGATATCCTGCTCAATTGTACCCTAATACAGTATATGTGAATATATTTATCTTCACCCAATTCTATATACAGTGTGTCATATGGATTTGTATTTATTAATGCATTTTGTGTATTTTCTATCTTATATACCATCAGAACTGAGGTAAATGTATAAATAAGCACATTTACATCAGATCACATTAAGCAAACTGACAGGAAAAGAAATTCACTATTTGTGCACCCCCTCTGCTTCATAACAGATCTAATTTATTATCCTGAAATGCTTCTGCAAACACATCTTGCCTCTGTGATTTCTATAGTAGACTTATTTTGCAAGGATGTGCACCTGGTTACACAACACTCAATCATTCTTTTGGTTTGGGGAGAAAAGCCATCTTTCAAAAACAACTGGATGTTTTTATACAGTCTGTGTGCAAGTCATTTAAAA
Organism: Scomber japonicus; assembly: GCF_027409825.1. NCBI lineage: Eukaryota > Metazoa > Chordata > Actinopteri > Scombriformes > Scombridae > Scomber > Scomber japonicus. The sequence continues at coordinate 10,956,969 of NC_070589.1, read as the reverse complement.
GATGAGCCATCAATGTTTAGATAGACAGATTACAGAAGTCCCCAGGCCCCAGAAAACATACATTAGTCTAGGAAATAAATGAAAACAAATAAAAGATGCATACAGCCACTTGCAGAAAGGCAATTCTGATGTTGAGTGCATTGGTTGTCATTTTGAGATGCTCTATTACCACAGAAAAGAAGAGTTGTGATTTGAATAGTTTATAAGACAATATTTCCTTTGTTAAATGGTGAATCTCACATAGTACTGCAGAGATCACTCACTGCTCTTACAATGGTTTCCCAAGTTCTCAAAGTTTTGGTGCAAATGTGAGCACCTATAACAATGTATGGTATAATGCATCCATGTAATGGTCTTAAACTTTCTGAAAACCTGGTTTCAGCATATCTTCCAGGACCTCAATACAGTATTCCTGGCTAATAAGCAACAACAGAAGTTAATCTTGCACAAATGTTTTTCTTGGCCACTTGGAGGCAGCAAAAACGTGCTGTAAAGACAACTCTGCCAACAACCTTTTATGTTGTTGAAGCAAGGATATTGAAGTTATGTGATATGTTTCTTAATCATTCAGTTATCAGATGACCTTTTAGGCCTACTTTTAGTCTCCAAGAACTCCAGAATGCTCCACTATGTTCACCAGTGCTCCACCATTGGTTGGACAGCCCTCATAATGACACATGTCCCAGTCTCACTTCACATGTCTCAATGACAGTCGAAACGATGTGAACTTTAAAAGGCATTGGACACCAGCTCTGTCATTTATCAAAAAGTTTTACAAAGTCGACCAAAGCGAACCCCCCTCCGTCGATGCTGAGTTCACTTTGAGGGGAGATCGGTCACTTTAATGTGACCCCTCTGGCTGTGACGGTGGGAGAGGAGTTGGAGAGGAGTAGTAGGGAGTTAATGATGTCGGTGGTGTAAATGGTCAGTGGAAGGGTGAGGAGGATGACGTGCACTCAGGCGAAAATTGGGCGATAGAAAAAACAAGGAGAAATGGTGAGAAGAGAAGAGCCAGAGGGGTAAGTTAAGAAAAGAGGGGGACAAAGGTGGGGTGGAGAGGGAACAGGGCTAATTGAAGAGAGGAGGGGAGGAGCAGTGAATGGAGAAACAGGGCTAATGGCTGAGCTCACAGCTAGCTCACTTGGAACAGTTGGACCCATAAATAAACGTGTGACAGCGATAAATATAGTATGACAGGTAATCAGCACGGTTACCAACGCCCCCCCAAGGACACCGCTGGCGAAAGGGACCGTAGGACACCGAGACTGCCCAGTGTCTCACACACTCTGACAGATGAGAGGCTGATTGAGGTTCAGAGTGTGAGGAGACGTTACAAAATCCCCAGAGGAGAAGAAGCCAGCGAAGAGTACAAGTTGATGAAGATGACCTTTAACCTGCGCTGTATGAAGCAAACACTGAGGGATCGAAGGCTGCAGCGATGGGATCTATCAATCATCTGGCATGAAGAAATATTGGTTGTTATATAAGGTGACAGTGATCAAGCCTATCAGGGTTTAAGGAATGATATATAACGTGCAATGTTTCTGAGCTGCCTCATGGGCAAAGAGAGCAATATCTTGTCCAGGATACCTTTGACAGACTTTTAAATTCCTGCTGATGGCGGCAAAAGAGTTCACCATTGCAACATACACTGATGAAACTGAAACTGATGTCTGTAAAAGTTGTTAAACCAAAGTGAAAATAGAAAAAGTGACATTGCAACACACTTTCTACATTTACTACTACGTTTTAATAGGTTGAGAATTACTTTTGCCTTATTTCTTTTATAGTAGCATTTTCACAGTTGTGTCTTGGAGTATGAGAGTAATGACTGAAGATGTGAGCCAAAGACTGACACGACAGGCTTGTGATCAGAAGGATTACACACCATGATGAAGCTGCTGTGATCACTCTACTACCTTTACTAGCAGGGAGAACTAGTGTAGCCAAAGATGACAAGAAAGAAGATGCAGTCAAAAAGTCTTCATCTTTAGAGGAAGCACCAGCGGTACAAAAGTAGTAGGAGAACAAGGAAATCCCCCGGACGATACTCCCGAACTGCAATAGAAGGGACTTTTGGCTAGGCATGGGATGATAACCGTGTTCAAGGTATACCGCGATATGAAAAAGCCACGATAACCGAAACCGCCAAATTTTCTGTCATACCGTTCCTAAGGTATGAGCTGTTTATTGTCAGGTCAAAGACAGGAAGTGCTGGTCAGAAATCCCTCAGGTGGTGCAGCTGTAGAGTATCACGACCCCTCACACTGTCATTACAGATTCAGATTAAATGAACACGTCTGTCTTTATTTTTCTTCCTTTTAGGAACATTTTAGAGCTGTAATCACAATACCGCCATACCGTGAAACCGTGATATTTTTGCTTATGGTTATCATACCGTCCGAATCTCATACCGGCCCATGCCTACTTTTGGCACAGTAAAACATTAATCAATTCTGTGTACTGCAGGCATTTTCCAACACTGCAGATGAAATCGTGATTTGTAAAAGTTCTCCAAAGGTGAACTGGGTACAGAGGATGATGAAAGTACAGCGTGTCCTAGTTTTTCTGGAAAGGTGAAAAGAGGCATTCAACAAGTACCTCAACATTTACTTATGACGTGTACCATTGTGGAAACATTGACACTATCTAGGCCTCAGTGATTCAGAAGCTGCAGGCTGGATGCAGATCAGTGGAGAGGAGGGTTAACCATCCTTTACTATTAACGTGGTGAAATATTCAAATGCTGTGATTCTAAAAGCAAATGATACTGATTGTACACATCAAAGTCTGTTTACAGGTCTTGGGGGTCCAGCCTACTACTGCATATGTTATTAAAACCAAAATGTATATAAAAGCTTCTATATGTCACCAGAAGGAGCTGCACATACTGATACATTATTGATAAATCACCTCGTGTGATGTCACTTGAGTCAGCATCAGTTTGAACATGAAAGAAAATCTGGAGATGAAGTTAACAGACCTTTGAGGAAACTCTTCATCTCTGTGAACACCTGAATGTCGCATAACTTTAATTGTGGCATTGTGGATCATTTAGATTTTGACAAGGAAGAGGAGTACTTAGAATAAAAAAGACCAACTGACTCTTTCAGAACAATTTCCAGGAGGCCAACAATTCACACATAACAACTTGGCTTGGTGGTCAGATAAAGTTAAATAAATGAGGCAGATAAAGTCTTAATTATCTTAGGTCATACCAATCTTAAAATTAATGGGTCCAGTCTGAGTCATAGATCACATAATGAATTAAATGGATTTTTAATTGTGTTTACTGCTATGCTGGTGATGAAGGTGGAACAGAAAGTGGAGACTGTAATGAGAGTGGCACACTGCAATCTCAGGTGTTCTCTGTGCTGTCTGATAATGCTCTATGAGGACGAATGAAGCAGCACTGATTGACGCATCAACTACAAGAAGTATTAGGTCTGGGCTCTGTTGTGTTATGAAGCGGAGGGTGAAATTTGAATACGCAATATGCAGTTTAGTAGAGTGTAAAAAACATTCATTGGTTCCAGATCTTAAAGGGGTCAATGCTGACCAGTGCAAAAGCATAGAAAGGTTTTCCTTTGTTGGATAAGCAGCCCCAGACTTTCCCCACAGCGGGGCAACAAAGTTTTACATCAGCAATATTCGGCTTTGCTCATGCTCATTCTTGCAATTCAATGCAATTGAGGAGATCAAACATGTGTGCCAACAGAAGACACAAACACATCTATCTACAAATTAAAGCTGGTCACCCTTAGTGCAACAAATCTACAGTGAAGCGTTAAGTTTGCTTGATGTGTTAAAAGAGGAACATGAACACTTCTGAGGTTTATTAGCGCATAAGCTTTTAAGTTTGAAGCCATTAATACATTTAAATGTAAACATGACTAGCTAATATCAAGTGTATGTGCGGTCTGCTGAATGCTTAATTCTCTAAAGGGCATCTTGAGAAGCTATACACAAGTGTTATCAAGCCATGCAGATAGTTTTATTTGAGATATCCTTCAGATATTTCTGTCAATACTCCAATATAGAAGAGGTGATTCAGATTTTATTTGTGGAAAAAATAACTCCAAATTCCAGAAATAATACTGACATTACTCTAGATAATCCACAGAATATGCTGTCAAGGAATAGGGAATATTTTTCAGTAGAAATTAGTTCCATTGAAAACTGTTCACAGTGAAGTCTGTGGGTTATTTTTATTACAGAAACAGCTAGGGACACTGTTTATTGATTAGATGAGGCTTTAACTTTTTTAAAGATCAACTGAAATAACATTTAATTGCAATTTAAGGAAAGCTAATGTGGGTTGTGTGTTGTGTAGCAGGACACTATCAGGCTCAGTGTGACGTTATCACTTTATGTAAGATTTAATTAGCTCTATTTAAGTATTTTGTTAACAGAAATAAGGTAAGAGGTAAGAGGACAATGGAACTGTATTGAATGAAGTGCCATCATGAAATCAAAGTACTTAAAATATAAATTGATCCTTTTTGGTTTCTTATTTAAGATAAAGTCATTTACAGCAGATATGTGTGTTGTTGTAAACAAAAAGGCAGTTTAAATTCAGTTGAATTGTACTGCTCTGAGTCCCTAATGAAATTCCTTTCACATCCAATTTATTGACCTAGTGGAAGATGAAGCTTTATCAAAACCCAGACAGGTAAAAACAAAAATAGATACCTTTTGGTGGTGGAGGTGAGTGAGAATTTTTTATTTTTTGAATGCAATTTGGTGAAACAAACCTTTAAGAAAATAATATTTGGCTTATACTGTATATTACTTCAATACATTCAACATACAGTATGTTTAGTTTATTTCTATTAGAGCTATGTTGATGACTGCTGTCTCAATAGTAGCTGGGTATTGCTTAAAGCATAATGTAACAGTGGATAAATATGAGTAATGTAAAATGGTGTCACCTAGAACATTCCATAATACCACGATTAAAAGACCATTATTAATAATGTTTCTGTCATGTGTTTATGTAAAGCAACTTATTACTGGCCAATATATTATCTGATTTTATTTTAACAATCAAATGTCAATATATGTATCAGCCACACAAATCCTGTATCTTTACTACCATTATTATTTAATTCAATTTCCTTTTTTAATCAAGTTTAATGAGTATACTGTCATGTAGCCACTGTTAAAAGTTGCAAGAGCTGCACCTGAGGAGAAAAAAAACATCACCATCTACATACAGTGAGTATTTTAGCTATTTTAAGGTATGACCCTTCTGAAAAACATTATGTGTTGAGTGTGTAAATGAGGCCAAAGCAGAAGAACCCACACGCTCACTGTGGAGCTGTGCAAGCAGAAAAGCTGCTGAGGTGTTCTAACTAAAAGGCCACGGTCAATGTCATCCTCCATACACAACATTTAAATAGTACTTTCCACTTTTTTTCCCCATCAGGCTCTTGTATCGTTAATTGGCAGCTCTGTATTATCATCATCCATCATCTGTGGAACTACACGTGTGTATTGCTTAAGAGTTGGCCAAGAACCCTAACGTAGGTCAACTCAATTCTGATTTTATCCACCTGTCCGTTTTTGTTTAGGCTACATTTTGTATGTGACATATACAGTAATAGGTTTTTAATCTGATAGGGCAGAGAGTAAAAGTGCACACATGAGCCGAGATAAATTTGCTTGCTGTCACCATCTTGTGGAGAAAGCAGGCGCTGTCCTCTAGATACACTTATAGATAGTCCACAAATGCTCCTTAAAATGACAAACATTCACATTCTGATGCTCATACTCAAAGCTGTCATCCACACCCTCCTATGGATGTATAATGATGTACTTTAATTTAGAAAATTTACACAATGCATAATTCATAAGGAGAGGCTTACAGCACACACACACACACACACACACACACTCCCTAAATCATAACTTTAATCAACATCAAACGCAGCTAAACTGTAAGTAGAAGTACAAGAGGTGTGGTATAATATTTTATTCTCATATTTTATGGAATACAAAGCCCCCCCCCCTCCCTCCCTCAATCCCACCTCCCACCCCTCCCCATAAGAAGTGTGCACATCAGATCCGGTGGAAACTATTCAAAAGGACAAGGAAAAGAAACAGCCGAGAGACAAAAGGAAGTCGCTTTGTGGGTGTAGAAGTGTATGACTGTAGTTTAATGTGATCTCTGTTGTTTATATAAAAAAGTATACCGTCCTGAATGAACCCTTTAAAAGAAGCCGCCAAAATCTGGCAAGAGTCAGTCAATGAAAGGGCTTCGGCCATGACGGATGGACAAAAGACGAAAATGAAACAAATGAGTTTCCTTTTTGAAAAAATGAAAGAAAAAACAAACAAACAAAACATCTGTTCCATTGATCTTTTCTGTTATGAGACTACAAGGACGTAATCAATCATGTGCAACATTCATTTACATCACTGTAAATTCAGTCACTTTGCTATACTTTTACACAATCTCTTTCTACGCTGCACACAGGAATGAAGAATTTCTCCAATTGGACTTGAAGAAAAAAAATTATACAAATTAAAAAAAGAAAAAAAAAATTACATAAGGGATAGAAAACGGCCAGCGGGACTACAAATGAATACAACCTCTTATGTACTAGCAGCCAACCTAGGTCCAATAATGTAGGCTTTTGCACAATGGCTTTGAAACATCTGGAGTGTGTTTGACATAACTTAGCCATAACTTTCCAGTGAATTTGCCACTACTGGAACCATAAAGCAGATTCCCGTCAATGGGGATAAACAACTGAAGCACATTTAAGCTTTTTTTTTTTTTTTTTTTTTCTCTTTAGAAAGGTCCGGCCGCTTAAATCTCATGTCATGACATGTAAAAACCAAATCAGCTCCAAGACACACCAGGATGGCGAAACCACTGACGAGTATAGTGAATAAAAAATAACATTAGTAACATCACTGCCATTGAATCCATAAATCTCAATGCATGACTAAGTGACAAAGTCCATTTCAGAAGTTCAATTATAAGATGTTTGTTTTAGTTTATTTTTTTCCAAGAATGAATTGTAATCTTTTCCTGACCACTACACATCAAAAAACACACCAGAAAAACAAGTTAACCCGATACAATAACACACAATCCAAGGTTCACAGTCCGAAAAGGTGCTGTTTGAAAAGATCCTCAGGTCCTCTGTGTCCTCTGTGTCCACTGGTTAAAGTGTCCGACATGGTGAACCATCAAGTTTCACCTTTCAACAAGAGCAATTCATGTGGTGGGACACTGGAAAAACTATTAAAAAGAAAAAGAAAAAAAAAAGAAAGAAAAAAAAAAAAAAAGAAGCGAGAAGTAAAAGAAGACATGTTGGAGGATGATGGAGCTTTATGTTGTCAGTCACCGTCTTCTAATAGCTTTTTCTCAGTCGCTCTTACAGGGAGAATAAACAGGCTGCAGCAGCTCACTGTCCGTGTCTGTTCCTCTTCTTTTTTTCCTCTTCAACATTTTCATCCATCCATCCATCCATCCTTGTCCTTCCTTCTCTGGTCAGGTCCTCACACCATGTACGAGTTCTGGTTCTTCAGCTTGTCCAGCTCTTTGCTCTGCTGCCTCAGAAACAGGATTCTGTAGTTGAGAGGGGGAACAAAAAAAAAGTGAATGAGTGTGTACGATTATCGGTGTGTGAACAACGTCTATGCAAATGTCGTCATTTGCCTCACCTCTGTTCCCTCAGTGTAGCCTGAATTTCACTCACTCTGACCAGAGAGCGAAGGTTTTTCATCTCTGTGCAGATCTCTGACATGTACAGGCTGCCCATGTTGTGAATGTCCTCGCGCAACCGAGCCGCCTGACAGACAGAGTTGAGGATTTATTGTCAAGTTTGGACAACAGTCTTATTTATTACAACATACGTGCAGCATGATGGAAAACTGAATTATTAGAGGATAAAAAGGGATTGGCTCTGTTGATACAAAACAAACAAATATCATAAACCAGTTAGCCAATCCCAGCATCTGTTGATATTAATACTACAGTCAGCAGTCTTCTTCCTGTGTTTGCTGTGTATCTGAAGGACTCTACCTGTTTCTCAGTGTTCTCTGAAGGCCATCCTTGGATATGTCTGATGAGACTCTCATCAAAATGAGCAGCCAGGGTGGGAGTGAAGGAGCTGGGGGCGTCAGCCTGGGTTTGACTGGTGCTGCCGGAGGGGACGTGGGGGGATGCGCCAGATATGCTCGATCCCGTGCACAGGATCTCCTGGCTGGTAGTAGAGCAGAGAGGGCTGATTAATGTTTACTCGTGCTGGAATACTCATGTTTTGGCAGATGAATGAGGAGTATTATGAATTATTGTGTATGGGGAGTTAATTTGTTGCCGTTAATTATTGTGTCGTAGCACTGCTCATTAGATTTTCATGAAACTTGAATAACAAACCTCTCGCCAGTATATTACAGCTCTTAACTACTGTGATAAGCCGAGGCAGGGTACTATAATTATGTGCCAAAAAAAAACTGCGAACAGCATCACCAGAGTGTGATAAAGTGTTGATGTTATATCTCAAATTTGTGCAGCAACACATTTCTTTCTCTGGTTTGCAGGCACCTCAACTGAGAAATGAAAATGAAAATGAAAAGTTCTACAGGTCTTTGCATGATCATTACTCTGAGTAATACACTCAACTGTTTTCATTTTTTATAGGCATGCCGCTGAACAGAAAAAAATGAATAAATATGATGTGAGAAAATGTGTTTTGTGTCATTTAGGCAAACTCATTTGTGGCTTTTTGTTTGCTTTAGCTCCAAAGAATCAAACACAAACGGAAGGTGCTGATGAATTAAGTCATTTTGGGATTTAAACTTCTACTGTGAAAACTACCTTCTCTGCTGGAGAGTCCTGGGGTCTTCTGGACGCTTCTCTGCAGTCTGAGCCAGGGCGGCTGAGCCTTGCTTACTTGAAGACATACTGCCCTGAAGAGTGAAGAGAAGATGGCAATGGAGAGAGAGAGAAAGAGAGAGAGAGGAAGTGGGGGGTGTGAGTGAAAACATAAAAGATAAGGTGGTGGAGAAGGGGGCAGCCATAACTAAGTAGAGGAGAGACAGCGAGTCACACGTGAACACCTCTATGCTTCATATGAGATTTTTTTCTGTGCTGCTTTAACATGGATGCTCACCCTGGTTTGTGAGGACGCGATGCTGCTGGGGTGTACGCCCAGAAGGGATTTCTGGTTGCTCTGTGGCGTGCCGTTCCGTGGTGAGACGTACGGTCTCGGTGATGATGCGTCTGATGTCAGAGACACAGGGGACTGACTGGAGTGCTGGGCTGCAGAGGTGGGATCAGTACAGAGTGATGGAGGATCAGTGCAATGCTTTCCTTTGATGCAATCATCTAATATATAAATATACTAATCCTCATGAAAAGCAAACACCTGCAGTAGCTTTCTTGCTTCGAGAACACATTGGCAAACATGATCAGTTAGACAACCTGAAAACTTGCCAAAATAAACAGCTGTAGTCATGGAACAGACCCTCAGGTTGAATTCTGGCAAACTAGTCTATTAAAGATGTGTCTGTTCGAGTGAAGTAGCATGACATTAATGTACAAATTAGCTTTTTATAAGCTGATGGGTGCAATGAGTACAAATAAACAAAAGTCTGACTTGTGTCAATTTTACTGGTACATGTTGTTATAGCTGGAGGAGGATAAGGTTCACTGGAGTACACAAAGTACTTTGTTTTTCTACTAAGCTACTGTCACATCTGAAAACACTTCACGCAATACACACAGATAAAAGGAAAACTTCTCTTCCTACTGGCCATTAAAGATCCCATCCAAATGTGCTTTTAATGTAAGTGATGGGGGACAAAGTCCACATGCTTCGCTTTGTGCAAAAATTGAAGCAATTATGTACTAAAAAGACTAATTTTGGAAGATACCCACTTCGTTTGCCTCATTTGGAAAGCTTGGACCACTTACACTGAAAACACATTATGAAGGGATATTTTAACTCCCAGAATGAACAGCAGGAACTATTGCAGCATCCAAAAACTCATTTGAAATGTTTATTTTTGGGCTGCTGTTTAGAGACAGATGTAAAAAAAATAAATAAAAAACCTATCCTTGCATGAAATGTAGAATTTCATTGCCTGAAGGTCAATAAAAACAACAACATATTGGATTTTAGACTGGAGTAAACAAACTGATTTATGGTGACATAAACAGCAGGATGCCTTACAAAAAAAAAAAAAAGGGGGGAATTTTAGTTTGTGATAGCAGATGGTGAGAAGGAGCGAGGAGGTCATACCTTGGTTGGAGTGCTGAGCAGCTGAGAGCAAAGCAGTGACGTTGAAAGCAGGTCCAGCAGTGAGGAGCTTATGAAGCACAGACCGCAAGGAAGCTTGGGTGACAGCAGCTGCCAAGACTGGAGGGAGGAAAGAGGAAATGCATACACACACGCATACACACACACACGCGCGCACACACACACACACACATACACACACAGGTGAGTGACCAAAGACACGCAACAGGTGAGTGCACGACCATGCACAGTTAAGGTAGAAAACACAGTGAAGATAAGGAATCAGTGTTTTTTTTTTGTTTTTTTAAATCTTTTCACCAGCTGTAGTAGCCATTTCTCTCTTCTATTTAACTTTGAAGAAACTCAAAGGTTAGACAAGCATGTGTGTCAGGTTAATACAGAACAGTGAGAAATGTATCATGAATGACAAGAAATGCACACCCTGCTCAGTCGCCTGTTAAACAGAATCAAAACACACACACGCACACACACACGCGCGCACACACACACACACACACACAGGAGGGAAAACACTGACATTTCTGTTGTTAACACAGGACTATATCCAAAGCTGTGTGATACATGCCATTAGGGGGAACAGTTATTGGCCCCACTGTGAAATAGAACCACCCGGCACCGACAAGTTACATTAAAGCCAATTCCTATTAACTCCCATCCTCACCCTCGTTGAGCTTAGCCATGTCCATGCTGCCGTTGTTCATCTGCAGAGTCGCCTGCAGCGCTGGCAGGAGCTGATGCAGGAGGGCTGGGTCCTGGAGCAGGGCAGGCGACTGGGACTGGACAGATTGAGGCAACTGCCCCGTAGAGGAGGAGGAAGCAGAGGAGGAGGAGGGCATGGTGGAGGGGGTGGAGCCTAACGCGCCAGGTGCGGAGTTCAGGCTCTGAGAGGAAGAGGAGGAATGGCCGGAGTTGGATGCTGTGGACTGGTCCCCTGAAGTGGTCTCTGTGGAGATGAGCAGAGCCAGACGACATCAGATTTTTAGCACCATAACAAACATATATATTTTAAAAAAAATCTTATTTGTATCTCAGATTTTACTCAGAAAGTGAACAATAGAGTCAGAGAGGAAGACTGAAAAGTTGAACCACATTGCTGACGTTAGCTTAAGGCATACTTGTGGCTTTGTCCTGCAAGGCCTCTTGTCTGTAGTCCATGTCCCTGGGGAAACTGTTCGCCGCCATCTTGACTGAGTCTTTCTGTCGTTGTTCTCTGGAGGAGATTAACAGAGTTTGAAAGCAACTGTTACAATGTGCAAGACACACACTGCAGTGTTCCCTGAACTAATGACCTTCTGTTAGGACTGGTGCACTGGCGCTCTTAAAATGTACAATTCTGCATCAGGTTAAAATTTCAATATTCTTCTGTTATCTAAGTTGTAATATCATTAAAGTGGGCTTGCCTTTCCAACAGGTCCTTGGGCTTCTCCCACTGGGAGACCTCAGTTCTACAGTTGTAGTAGTACTTTTTCCCAGACGAGCTGATGTGTTCGGTCCAGTCATCTGCTGGGTCCTGGTGCTGAGACAGACAGAGGCAGAGACAAAAACAAAGACCAACGCAGACTTTAAATTCACTGCTCAGGCAATTTTCAATATATCATTTTTGATTTGATATGTAAGTGAGTGGACATCAGTGGCTTTAGAAATAAAAAAAAATACTACAACACAGTTTATAAAAATAAAATAGTCATGTAATGATTTGCAGTTGAACAGTGACAGAACGCAACAGGTCATACTCTGAAAACCACACCCACCAGAGGAGAAAACAACCGGTGCCATGAAATGCAACTGAGGGCTGAAAGACTGATGTCTGTAGCTGGTTGAAAACATTTGATTTGAGCAAGTCAAAGGATTGTTTTGGCACCTAATGTCTACCTGAGAGGAAAAGCGAACGCTGAAACCTGTTATGTTGTAAATGCTGAGATGGAATACATGAATGCTGACATCACGTCTACAGTACAGAGAGCGCAACTGTGTATCAACATAACAGGCAGGCATGACACTTCATAACTGATATGGTGACTACAGTCTGTAAACAGGCAGAGAAATGACACAGACATACAATCACATTCAGGCTCTTTTTACAGTTTGCTATCCTGGGATTTAAACATCTATTGCAAACACTAAATATATGTTTCAATTAAACATTGTGTTTTTACTGTCATGTGTGTTTTCTGTGACTAGCGGAGTGTCCAGTTACATTTGTCATTTTTAATTGAAGTTTTTGAGCTGCAGGCTGTCAGGTCTGTCTCTTCCACTGCACGGCACACAGACCTGTAACCTTATCCACTTCTTACAGGGTCAGCAGCTTAGTTCTGGGTTCTTTACCCTGTAGGTAGTGCATCCCACCATACAGAGGCTCCTTGGCATTATTTACCAGACAGCAGTAACACGCAATATAAAGTTAATGGAGAGCAATGGATTGTTTTCTCTTCTGGGGTTGGCAGGACTTAACTGCACTCTGTCTCTATTAGATAAAACTTAAAAGATTATTGGTATGGTTCTTTAAAGGGGATACATGGTTTTTGGGATTTTCTGTTATTTATATGCTGTTATGATGCTAAACATGGCTTAAATTCCAAAACTTGAGATTAATGTATGTACAAATGCTGTCTGCAAATTAAAACCTCACACTTCAATGCGTTTTATAGCCTCTGTTGTGTTGTCTGTATTTGTCGAAATTCAGATCAATTTTCAGTTCGAACATGTGCGGATGTACTTGAGAAGTTGACATTTCGAGTCAAGAACATGAAAATAATATGGTGAAATCCTGCTACTATAGTTTATTTCATGGTTTGTTGACTGAGCTGCTCAAGCCAGCAGAAGTCAGCTGATCCTCTGCTTCTGGGAGCTAACCTTTCAGAGCAAAATGGGTTCATGAGAAGGAGCTAAAACAACTTGTTTCAGACAGAGGCTGAACTCAGACGGCTGTATATATGGTCAGTATGAGTTAAATAAGGAGTTTTCTCAACTGCAAATCATGGACAGACATTCAAGTAGAGCCCTAACCCTAACCCTGGAACTGTGCATAACACGTCCCTTTAGGGATTATTTTATGATTTCAAATATGCAGGTAGTAAACATCCCTCACTTTCTTTTTCCACCCTTAATAATGGATAAGGGCTTTGTGGTCTGGATGGGAGCTGGTATGTTTAATATTAATGATTTCTACTGACAATTCCCGTCATTCCAACAGTTCCAGGACAGCTAGAGTTTTCTGACCACGTTTTTCCTATTTACCACTGCACAGTATAAAATGGACGCGTTTTGCAAAAGACATCTGGGCCCCGATCACCAATACTTCATTATACCTTCATGATACTGCTATTTCTGGATTTCTCTCTTATGTTTTTAAGTAGAATAGATTATGGACAGTAGTAGGAGATTTTCCTGGCAGCAGGGTCTTAGTAATACCATCAACTGCATTGTTATTATGGTTGAATCTCATCTCTGTCTAATGTAATAAATTCAAGTTGTTTTGAATCCTCTTTTATTTATCCTGGGTTCTCAGTACTTCCAGCACACAGACGTACTATTGATAGTAAGGAGACACAAACAAAGAGTCACACAAGGCTCCTTAATTGAACTTTTTGACAACTGCAGGCCTCTAAAGGATGGATAATAATTTAGCTAAAAGCTAATCAGACTGATCTGGGCTTATGAACGTCAAAGCAGTGCAGAGAAGAATAGACAGGCATAATTAGGAGTAGGTCTTAATCAGCAAAACATAATATTCACTCTGTAATCCTCCTAAACCTGATCTGCAAAGTGTTTGTTCTTCTAGTCTCTTTCTCTTGTCATCACTGTCACGATGGTGCACAAAGGTGAATACATGTGGAAAACATGCCACCTTTGGCTACATACTTATAACTGCTTTGCACAGTAAAAATTAAATCAAACCATGCTGTGTATGCACGTGCAAGATTACATTAGTAAACCTTTTCATTTTGTTAACAGTTAGCTATACCATGTTAAACCAGATGGTCTGTGCTCATTATTTTAGCAAATCAGTGTCAGTGTCTAACCAGTTAAATATTGAGTATCCAGTCTTAGTGTTCAGGATGACTACTGAGAAATACAGCTCTTTTTATCTCATTCACTTGGACAAATCTTTTTAACAAGGAAGTTTAAATCCAATCAGATCATCTCCTCTATAAAGAGAGCCTGTTATATAAATATGAAGCTTCAATCATGCCTTGTTGTTGGTTTACAAAAATGTCTGTATTCAGAGAAATACCTCTCCATAATGCCCTGCATACCATGACCCTAAGTGGTGTGACAGGAAATGCTGAAGGTATATATCATCAGATAGTGCTGGACAATGTCTTACCCTGTCTGTAGGCTTGCTCTGAGACGCATGCGAGTCGGAGCCATGGTGGGAGCTGTTGTTGTGAGAGTTCTCCTGAGGAGAACCGCTGGTCCCTGCAACGAAGCCATTTATCAAGTAGCAGAAAATACACAGTGTTCCAGTCTGCAGAGGACTAAATTCACCCTGACAGCTGCAGCCACCAAATAAGAAACATTTTTTTCACTACATTTTATTGTTTTAGATCAGCGTTATATACATTTGAGCAGCAATAGCAATACTGTGAACTGACAGCCATGAAATGGCCAAATGATCCAAAGCTTCATCTTGTGACAGTTTCTAGGTTCATGTTTTGCTTTTCATCAAACTCTGCACCTACATATTCACGTATTAAAAATTAGAGTGCACACATGACAAAACAAGTCTGCATGGCATGTCAAAAACCAACAGAGAAAGAATGTCAAGGTCAGTTTTAAGAGTTAACACAAATAAAATGTTACAGTTTGAAGCTGAGGTTGAGAGCCGTTAGTTTACCAGCAGCCACAAGCATTTAATGTTTTCTATCTGTGTGAGGTTGCTGCAGCACAGAGATGTAGTCTTTTCCTCATAACAACCCTTAAAAGTGAAACTAAACATTGCATGCATTTACACGACCACCACTTACCATTTTTTCCTCTAACTGTGTGGGAGGTTTTTGCCTTGCCATGTCCTGCGCCGTCTCCATGTCTGCTGACAGGACTTTCGTCTGAGCGTCGCAGCATCTTGTAAGGGGGCGTGGGATCTGACGAGCCATCACGCACCTTGTCGTAACGGTGAAGGCTGCTGGACTGGCTCTTTGGCTGAGATTTATGGGTCTAGAAAGAATAAACATAAACTTACCAAACCTACACTGGTGTAGTTTTCCTCACACGACTTTTACCATAACTAACTTTCCTTGTGGATGTAATAGATTAAGGAGGTCTTGCTGGAGACATCCAATGCCACTTTAGACTGATAAAGTAATCCCAAAACTGCTACCCATAAAAATAAATGGCAGTCAAGAGTGGAGGAGTTGAATTTGACATCCTTAAAACTAGAGGAGCAAAAGATGTTATGATTACAACTAGATAATGAGATAACATTTGGCTGCCAAAAGAAACAACTATACTGTAGTCGTACTTTGGATTCAGTGTTTCTGTAATATATGAGAGAAATGTATGTGTTTGCAAAGTCTTCAAAGTTTCAACTCAAGAATTAAACTATATAGCTAAGGCATAAGGAATCTATTTTGTACCCAGTGATGTGTTGGTCAACTTGTGAACTACCAGAATACAGTAGAATATAATTTTGTAATATTTTGTTTATTTTGGTCAAAACAACTGTGTAACATGAGTTTTTGCATTAAATATACAATTTTGAGCATCGATCCTAGCTCCTTTAGCTTAAACTTTTGGTTCAATGTAGCTTTTGTGAACAATTACACTGGTGTATATATGTATCCCACTTTAACAACAAAGATGGCAAAAAAACTAATAAGTTAATGTATAGAATATCCTGAGTCGTTAATTTGACTTAACTGGAGCTGGGTTAGTGTCACTCACGCCATAGATAAGAAAAAAGCATGAGTGGAGTTGCCCTACCAGCAATATAACTATTTATCTGAGTATTAGAACGTCTTTGACACCTTTATTAGCTACATTAGTGTTGAGTGGTAGTCAGGAAGTCATACCTGATAGGATTGTGAATCCCTTCTGTCGGTGCACCTGTGAACACACAGAGAACAAACGTTATTGAAAGACACTTTGCGCTTGAGCTGCTCATTTCCTTGATTAAGCAACACATTTTTTTTTTTTTATCAAACTCATCTTTAGCCAGTTAGCTGCCGTTAGCTAAGTTAGCTTAATTTGCCAACTTAGCAACAGCTGCTTGCTCTTCTTGTCACTTTTAGTAAATAACTGTTGATATTTAGAGATAAAGAGTAAAATATGTTGAATATAATCGCGGCTTACTGTTATCCTGTCAGTAAGCTAACGCTACGTTAACATTAGTGGGTAAATATCCGGACTCCGTCGTTTATGGCAGGCAGACTGCGAGCTAACAGCGCCGCTAGCTAGCTGTTAGTAACAAACATCAATAACCGACATGACGGTTACAAATCTAAAAATGAGCTACACCAGAAGACTAATGTTTATAACGTGGAGGTTTGTGCTTAATTTACCCATCGCTGACTCTTGTTGGTTTCCTTGCATACATCACCATCAAGGCCGCGGTGATGTGTGTGTGTGTGTGAGGGGGAACCGTGGCCTCCTGTCGGTCTGTCTGCTCTCTCTCTATCACTTCTCACTTCTCTCCGGCCTTCCTGGATTCACTCTTTCTTTCCCAGAAGACACCTACACGCCGCGCAACAAGCACCAGCACTGCATAGTGGCTGGTCTGTCATCAAAACCACCTTCAGTGCATCATCTGGCATGTAGTCACGACGTATGCTTGGCTCGGGCCGATGTAGCTCAGCAGAAGGCAGCTCAGGCAGGAGGAAGCGGAGAGAAGACGGATTGAGAGTTAATGTTTAGCTAGAAGACAACTTCCGCTCTTCCCTTTCAAATTAACAGTGTCATTACAGAAAGTGAAACGCACTGACGCACTAAGATTACTTCAAACATCTCTTCTCAAAGGTATATTAGTTATGTACTTAATGTCATTTTTTAAAAAGTCGTTATTTTTGGAAAGTCACACTTAATTTGCATATTGCTCAAAAGGGAAATGTAGAGTTTCCTTTACTACAAATTTCAGCTTTTATACCAAAAACAATCTCTTTTTGTGACCAATTTATTTTCATTTTCCAAGTGGAGGGTACACATGCAACCAGACAGTACACTAATAATATAATCAATAAAGTAAAAATGTACAAATGATTGAATACATTTGCTGATATTGTCTGCAGCCACAAACCACCAAAAGCATTAAACAATCCCCACAACCATCCTATAGGTCCTCACCAATATACATCATCACTCCCCTCCAAAAACAAACAAACAATTTATGAACTTTGTCATAATAATATTGAATCAGAAATGTGCTAAATGTATTAATAAGTCCATTGGAAATTACTTAAAATGTGTTGAAATGATGATGAGTATTACCAAAAGAGTTAACAAGAACAATATTTTCACCTTCAAAATGACTGACAGACAATTAGGACACATGGCAGACATAAACTCAATAAATAGGTCCTTACATTAAAGGTTACATTTTGTGGAACAGATTTGACAGAAATGGAGAATAATCTTCATAAGTATGCTTTGATTTGTGTATAATTAGTGTATAATCACCTGGAAATAAACAATAATGTGTGTCTGAAATGTTTTGGGGTTTTGTTCAACCCCCGCAAAAAAAAGGAGAATTTACCTCCAGACACAAGAACACACTGCTGTCACACTAACACAGTGTGACGATTTCTGAACTATAACTTTCTGAGTGTGTGTTAGTTTCCTGAACTATAACTTCACCCACAGACATTTGCATTCAGTATCTTCCTCTCAGTTCCTGTTTTTCACACACACACACACACACACACACACACACACACACACACACACACACACACACACACACACACACACACACACACACACACACACACAAATACTTGAAGTCAGACCTTTATTTTGAAGACCGATTCCTTATTTCCGGTATTGGCTGTCTCTGAATCACGTGACGCAGTTAAAAACGAAGCGATCTGGTGCTGTGGACTCCTCCTCTGAGTTCACATCTCGTTGGCTGGACATTTTCTGGGACACACCCACGATCTTGTCTGGCCTGTTCTCTTCATATAAACATCAGTGGCACTGTGCACTGTGCCATCCACCTATACTGGATGTTGTGTTTCCTCCCCCTGGGGCTTCATTTGGTGTGTGCTGAATGAGACATAATAAGACATTCATATCATTTTATCAGCAAAACAGTTCTTCATTAACTTCTGCATACAGGCATCACCTAATATCTAACCTACTGTGATTGTTGAGCCTGATCCACTTCCCTAAGTAAATATCTTGATTTTATGCCTTTAAACCCCCAAAGAGTAGACCCATATAGCTTAAAAAGACAAAGTGTCAAATGGGTAATGAAAGAGGTAAAAATAAATAAATAAATAAAAAAGCAGACAGATGAACTGCTGAACTCTGATTCCATTAAATTAGTATGAATGTTTGTCTAAAGTGCAGTCATATGTGAGAGTGAGCTATAGGCCAACACCATATCTAGTGCCCTGTGATTGCTGTATTGATTGCCTGCTGGCTTGATTTAGGTCAGACCTGACACATATTGACTGACTAAGAGGCAGTCTCTTTACAGTCTGGCCAGTTGAACACCGGGCACGCTCTCTCTCTACGAGTGGATGTTCAAAATGCAGCTCATGCTCCACTGTGGTTATTGAAGGAATTTGGCCTGCCTCATCTGGGCCTGATGGCACGGACAGTCTCTGGTGAGTGTGATTTTGCGTTGTTTTGCTGAGCTGTTATTTCCACTACCTAAACATTACAACCCCGAATTCAGTTTAATAGCCAATACTTGTTCATTACCATCTATGAGGTTTTCATTTATTAGCAGGACTTGGAACATGAAAACAATTCAAACCAAAGTCTGGATATTGTCAGGTCTGGATACTGGGCTACACTGGTCTATAGCCCTACTGTGGATTCTGCCATCAAACCAGTGTATTAAAAAAAAAAAAAAAAAAAAAACCCCAACAGATTCTCATTGAAATGTATAAACTGTGAATCTTTGTTTAATAGAATTCTACATTTGTAAAAGCAAATCAAACTAATTATAAGCAGTGCACAGTATAGCCATTTATTATCACTAGCATGTGTTATGTATTGACTTTTTGTTAGTTTTCTCTAGCATCATTATTAGGAATGTAAATCAACAAAACCTGCATTAACCAAAAATAATCCATTCATTTGATAAGAAGGAAAAATCAGTAATAGTGAATATTATACAAAACACTTGCTGATTTAATCATTTACAGTATAGGGCATTATGGATAGTGGAACAGTGCAGTGCAATAATGTTGAAATGTTTCATACCAGCATTAGGGGGCAGTAATATCTAAGAAGAGTCCACTTTTACATACAGTAGGCTACAATGAGCAAAACAAACATATTACTCTCCTGTCTCTAATCATTTCTAATCCTCTGGCTCTCACTCTCACTTCTGGAAAATAAAGAGAATATCTCAAAGTAAATAATAAAGAAAATAATAAACTGTATTGGGGTGTCATAATTTGTTTTTCTTTTCTCAGAGTGAGAAGGATGCTGGGCCGAACAGAACACAGAGGTACGTCTAAAGGGTAGCAGGCTGTAGGTGTGCATCAGAAGAAATTTGTAGGCAATTTGAGAACATTTGGGATTTCCTATTCTTTTCACCTCCTTTTTCCTTGGCTGTCTTAATGTATAAAGTACATACTTAACTTGAACATAAAGCAATAAGCACAGTAACAGTGAATCTTTTATGGAGGTCCTATGGGATTTTTTTGTTATTTTATCACACCTTCCATTCAACGATTCGACCTTTCTCTTTTGGTTCTTGACCTCACCTCGTAACTTTCAAAACACACTCTGTAAATGAATAACAGGTGTAGGACTGCTCATTGATGTGTGTGTGTGCGTGTGTGTACGTATATTCATATGTGCATGGTCCTCCCCCTCCTCCTCTCTCAGGCGTGTGCAGGCTGTTGTCATCAGTGATGTCTGGAACAGAGTCTCATACAGACAGAGAGGAAGACTACAGGTTCCTCCACAGCATGTTGATGGAGAAGAAGCTTCACCTGCTCTTTAAGGTGAAGTTTATGCTGCAGTGATTCGTGCTTACCTACTACTAAGTATTCAAATCCTTTACTTAAATAAGTAATAGTACCATAGTATGAAAATACTACATTACAACTAAAATCCTTTAAAGTGTTAATTAAGTCAAAGTACAGCAGTACTGTCTGCAAAAATGTACTGAAAGATTCAAAGGTTAAAGTACAACACTGCTATATAGTATTATACAGGCAGTGTTATTATGTTATTATTATTATATTATAATTAGTATTATTACTAATTATACTGTATATTTCAATAGGCTGATGGTTGTTATGATGTGTGCAGCTGTTCAAGAAAACATTTTTACTATTTTACTGTGAGATTTATAATAAGTTTATATAAGCTTTATAAGATGATGATACATGATACTACTACTACTACTACTACTACTACTACTACCACTACTACTACTACCACTACTACTACTGCTACTTCCCACTGCCAACAACTGTAAAATAACTGTGGAATTCCTTCAGGAGTGAAGCAGAAGTTTAAAGCTGCAGAAAATGTAAATACTCCATGTAGAAGTACCTCAACATTTCACTGAAGTAGTACAATAGAAGAGTAAATGTACTTAGTTACTTTACACCTTTGTTAAAAACAAAGAAGCAGGTCACATACAGCACTGGTTTGCTACAACAAGTGTTACCTTTTGCTTATTTTCATCATTTTACAGGCTGGGTTCTACTTCACAGATCAGATAAATGGTAAATGGTTACAAACTAAACCTAATTATAAACTTGCTTTAAACCTGCTTCTCCTTGTAGTAATATTATTAGTAACTAAATATTCGAACAAAAAAGTACTAGTATGAAACTTCAACCAAACTTTATTTGTATAGAACCTTTTATACAGGTTGGTGCAATTCAAAGGGCTTTACTGATCACTGACAAGCTGATAATAAGACAGTACAAATATCAACAGTAAAACAATTTTAAGACTGATGCATACAGTAGATAAAACAATTAGCAGTAGCAATAGCAGTAATGGTAGTATTTTGATTAGTAGTAACAGTGGAAATTGCAGTACATGCTTTTTTACTGCAGAGAAAACCTTCAGTGTGACACTTTGACTGACCTGACAGATCCACGAGCGGCTGAAGCGGTTTGAGAAGCGAAGCCCATACCCTGTCCAAGAGCATGCGGCGAGTCTGGCCTCAGATGTAAGTGACTCTCTCCAAACATCTTTTGCAGATAGACACGCTGCCGAGAGGATGACAGTTTGACAGCATAGGGAACAGGGAAGATTTTTCATCGTTCAAATTGTTTCCTCCGTCATACGGAACGACTTTCCTGTCACCCAGAGGCATGAGAGGAACGCACTTTTTTTTTCTTATGTGTGCTGAATAATGAAATGTTATCTCAAAACTCTGTCATTTCTGATATTATCACTGGAAAAGTTGTGTTTTATAGCAGATATCATTTTGTGTCTGTGTGCCAGGAGTTAGGTCAGTGAGGACAGTGCAGAGCAAGAGGCTGCTAAAATCATTTTGTGTGTAGTCTAATGTTTCAGGTTGGAGAAGTACAATTAATTTTGGATTCAAGATGAAGTGACAGAAAGCACCCCCACTGCGACTGTGACCCAAAATGGCATGACCAGTCTCTATTCCCTTAAGATGTGCATCACATTTCATATACCAGTCCTCTTCATTCCTGTTACCAAGCAATCATTCCTTTATTTCTCACTACCTCCTTTGCAACATTTTGATCATCTCCCATCTTCATTTCCCAATTTCCCCCCTCTTGTTCCTGGATGGAGGAACAAAGTTAAACAAAGATGTTCTTTTTCCCCTTTTCTTTAGTGTATGCTTCCATGCCCAAACTACACTCCCCTTCCATTATCACCATTCTTCCTCTCTGTGTATCCTTTCCGTTTTCTCTTTTTTTGCTTTCCTTTATCTTCCTCCTATACCCTACGTATTGTAATCCCTGCCATGTTTCCATTCTGACTATCTACTCCTATCCTCTCCCCCACACTCCTCTTTTCACTCCCTTTGCCTCAGATTCGGTTCGACAGCCACTCTCCTCCTGGCTTAAATCATCAGGACCTACTGAATGGGCCAAACCATGGGTCTGTTTCCCCTCAGAGAGGCTTCTGTTTGCTCACAGTGGAAACTAATGACCTTCATGCATTGTGTCTCTGGAGTGTGCCTCGACATCTTGAAGCAGTAGAAGTCATTACAGTAATATGCTTGACAAGACAGCGACTGCACACAGTCAGTCGCCGCCCCTCCACTTGCTGCTGACGGTCAAGGCTGCTCTGTTTTAGCTGTCACCACAGCTGTCATGTAGCCTTGAACATTCAGGAGCATTTTTTTTCTGCCGGTGACTAAAGACACAAAATCTAAATAGAAACACGGATAAATAGTTAACGTCAAGCAGAGAGAAGCAATGTCTCAATGAGGTGAACAGGGCCATATGAAAGTGTAGGCCATAAGAAATAATGACAGTACTGATGATGTGTCACTGCATAAGACTGGATTGCACTAATTTTTTTTTGTCTCTACTTATTTCTCTGTCTCTCTGGGTTATGCGCAGTGTGGACCAAAACAAACCTCCCTCAAACCATGATATAAATGTATACCTCTAATTATAAAAATATATCCTGCCTTTCCTCTTTTTCTCTGCTTCCAGTTGGCTGAAGACCTGATATACCACGGCTGGAGAGATGAAGTCAAAGAACTGGTTACGCTCTTTTCCAAACCCCACTTTAAGGTGAGGAGTATTTTCTTCCATGGTCATGTGTTCCTCTAACCTCACACATGTGTGTTGACCTAAAACGTCCCCAGCCAATTGTTTCGTCCTATCAAAGCACATACAGTGTTATTAAAGGAATCCTTCAAAATTTTAGGAAAATTCAGTTTGTTGGCGTTCTTGCAGAGACTTAGATGAGAAGATTGATACTGCTCTTATTATTGTCTGTTAAATATGAAGCTGAAGCCAGGAGACAGTTAGCTTAGCATTAAGTTTGAAAATGGGGGAAGCAGCTAGCTAGCTTGCTCTTTCTAAAGGTTAAAAAGTCTGCCTACCAGCATCTAGAGGTCTCATTATCTAATTAGTTATATATGCTTAGTTACATCTTGCTAGCTGTTTCCTTCTATTTTAAGTTGTCATGCTACACTAACTAGCTGTTTTCTGGCTATACAGTAGCCTTCTAGTTAATGAAATATATCATGTTAATTAGTGAGCTTTACAGGTGCTGGACCATTAGAGAGAGCAAGGCTAGATGTCTCCTGGCTACATATTTAACAGACAAATATAAGAGTGATGTTAATATTCTTATTTAACTCTCAGCAAGAAAGTGAATAAGCCAATGTTCTAAAATATTGAACTATTCCTTTAAGTGGACTCGTCTATGCAGCATTACCACGCACACACACACGCACGTAAACAAGCCCAAAACTGTGCACGAGGGCAGTTTTCTATCACTGAAGCAAATCCTGTAATTGACATTCACATGGCCCATTTGTGAGGCAAGTATGTAATCCAGTCGGAAGATGTTGTTTTGCTTCCTTTTACTCCAGTGCCCCAGTCTAAAAGGACCATTAACAATAAAAGAAACCCATTTTTTGAGAGTAAATGTTATAACTGAACATGTAATTACATGTTCAGTTATTTTTCTTGACACTACGAACACTAAAAGTGAAATCTTAGAGCCTAGTTTCCATTCAGTCATGCTTCATCTGAGCTATTCAGATCCTGTTCAATGGACTGAACACAGGAGCTTACACACACACACATCAAAAGGCTTATAGCATTTTGTTTCCTACAATTGCCTCTTATATGGGTCACAGAACCTGACAAATTAATCCAACTGTAAATGTTATTTAAATTGTTTTCACCTCATCATTCTTCCCACTGAGAGGTGCTGACATCTATTAACCACACTGGCACTGAAGCTAATCAACTCCCTAGTTATGTTTATTAGTGTTCACTCATGTAGAGGCCCAGACTACTCACATGCATGTTTCCTTCTTTTAGATCTGCTGACAGACATATTTCAAATACACACACACACACACACACACACACACACACACACACACACACACACACACGTATGGTTTTCCAGTGAGCTGCAGAAATCGTGGCTTTACTTAATGAGGAGCTGAAGCCAGCCGAGAACTAACAGGTTTGTTTTAACAGTCTTAATGACCTGTTTGTTCTTGGCCCAAGAGCAGGAGCTCACACATACTTATGAGAGACACTGGGCTTAATATTCTGTAAATGAATGTTTGTTTTTTAAAACCTGTCTCTGAAACCAGCCAGAGACACATTGCTCACGCGTTGGCAGCTTCTAAGCAGAGCAACTGTTGATGGACGTGGGGATAACAAGTAGACTAACGGACTGATGGATTGGCTGATTGTTAAAATTAAGTTGATGAGCAGATGTTTCCCTGTCTTCCATTCTTTCTTGCTACAGTAAAGTCATTTCTATGGAACTGTATTCTGCACATGCTCACAGAGAGATTACAGTTTATCCAGAATGTTGTTTTTCTACAAACAAACCTGGGGTTTTTCACACTGCCAAAGTTAACAAAAAATGAACTTAAACGAACTGTCTGGGGATTGATAGTGAGTGAGTCATAGATCAATTTGCAGTCTTGCTTTGGAAAAGGAGGGGTTTTTTTGTCTGAGACATGTGATGTTTGAGCAGAGCCAGTGGCCTGCAGGCAGAGGCACTTCTAGTGATGTGGGGGGTTGCTTTTAGGTGGCCTACAGGCTGGCAGTTCATTCCGCACTAAATCAAATTTGGCATGTTGGCATGGGCAAAGGTGCAGGTCTGTAACCAAAAAGAAAGTGCTGTATTTGGCTTCTTTTGCTGTAGTGGGTGCAGGCAGACCAGCCAAACTTGTTGGAATTTTTGCAGAATCTCATTCAGGATCCAGTCACCTTTAATTAGTCAGCAAGAATGTGTTGCATTTTTGTATGAGTACCTACAGCCATTTTCTAACCTCATAATTACAAGTAACCTTCTCTAACCAGCTGGTCTAAACCTGTGTTGGTAAAACTTTGGTGGCTGGCTCAAAACGGACATCAATCTAGAATGGATGCCATGTATTAAATAAAACAGACTTTTGCAATGATTACACTGGCATTTGTGTTGAATTTGACAGCCAAGATGACAATCTTCATTTTATTTGGAGAATACTGCCTCAGCCAGTGCCATTTTTTTTCTTACGACGTGAGTTGAAATAGAGGATAATGGCCCTAGTGCTACAACTATTCACAGTATTCTTAAATTCAAAATGTTATACCTGAATAAAGATTAGAAACTTGACTGTGTTTCTGCTTCTCTTACAGAGTCTTTTGTTTGTCCATGATGCCGTGGCTCAGAGAGACTTTGAGCCTACTCTGCCACCAATACCTGATGGCATACTGGAGGAGGAGGAGGACTCGGTCAAGATTGTCAGTCTCGTCAAAACCAAAGAGCCCCTGGTAGGTAAATATGTCCTCATGTTTCCAAGGTCAGGTTAAAAATTAGATTAATCTCCTATTTGGCTAAAAGGAATGGTTCAACATTTTGGAAAATACATTTTGTTCTTGCCAAGAGTTAGATGAGAAGATCAAAACCACTCTCACATTTTTATGATAAATATGGAGCTTTAGCCAGCAAGTGGTCTAACTTAGCTTAGCTTAGCTTAGTGTAATGACTGCAAACAGGGAGAAACAGCTAGCGTGGCTCAGCCCAGGTGCTGTTAGGTGGATTCTATACCTTTGGACAGAGGCAGGCTAGTTTCCTTGTGTCCATCTTTAATGCTAAGCTAAGCTTACTTCCTGCTCGGTCTAGCTGCATTTTTAGTACACAAAGAGTGATATTAATCTTCTCATCTAACTCCTGGCAAGAAAGGAAGTTCATACATATCATAGCATGTTCTTACTTAAAAACACTGCAAGACTGCATTAAACGCACATTTTAATGTCTTGAATGCTTTCCATTGTCAGCAAATGTTTGTCACATACGATTTCCCAGGTATAGACTTGTTTGCCCTGAAAATAAACATGAAAAATGTATTTTTTACAACCCATCTAAAACTGAGTACAACTGTACTTTAGTAGCCTTCATGTCAGCCTGTTTCTAATTTGGTCTACCCGTAATGCACACAAAACAAACAAGTACAAGTATTTAAGTTAAGACAACCGTGTAACAGGGTAACTGTGCTTAGAAATGTGTAATTTGTCCAGCAATAATATCTGATACGCACAGGCACTTCAGCAATAGACATACCCAAGAGACTCAAAGCTGAATTTTTCTCTGGCGACTGAATTTATGTCATGTTGTCAAATGGTGAGACCGATGAAGCCATGCATGCCAAGGTGTAGCAGAGCGAAAGCCCTTGGAATGATAGGAAACATAAGAAAAGGCTCCTACAGCAGCCTGGATCATCTCTGCCTCTGGACTGCTGTTTGCTTTCTTTAACCAGGAATTTACACAGTCAATTCTTCCATATCTTTGTTGCCATATATCTACTGTGACACACAGCATAGTTGCAGCATTGTTGTGTGTGTGTGTGTGTGTGTGTGTATTTACACATGTGTATATTTATATGCGCTGCAAAGAAATGTCTTTAAAGCAATTTTGAGCTTACTTTGGATTGAGGTCATTTCTTTGCTGTTTCTGATGTAAATCAACTTGTTTCAAGGCTGGTCTTTAATCATAGCTAATTTACTTTGTTCCAAGCCATTGTCACTTGTTTCTGGAAATTTCCTGGATCAAGTGGAACTGGAATGAAAACTGATGAAACTTCAAAGAGCATATACCTCCGCCAAGGCTGCAAAATTCTCTAAATTTGTTATTTTAATAATGAATATAAATCTGAATTTTTTGATCTGCATTTGGATCAGGAACTCAGAGAAATACATATAGTGATGTGCAACTATGGATCTCAAGTGCCAGTATTTTTTCCAGTCACATAGTTCCTGTAGTTCATTAGAAAATATCAGAAATAATAAAAAGTGCCCTCACTTGCAAGGTTAAAAATTCCTTTAAAAGATTCCTGGATCCACATCAAAAGCTAAGCATTTGTTTTTTAGCCTATGGCCTTTCTTTCAACTAAATTTTATTGAAACCTGTTGACAGGTTGTTGATATTTTGATACTCTGCTAACTAAAAGACAAACAAACCCTAACCCAAAAACATAGCCCCTACAGCAGATACAATAATCACAACCAAATGAGTTTTTTTTTTTAAAGAAACCTATGATTTAAGGGCAAATATGAAAATACTTTATATAATGACAGACTTTTTTTTGCAGTGTGTATGCTCATGTGTTAGTGGTAGAGCTTCTAAAGAGAATGTGCTTAGAACCAATAATAGAGAACATACTTTTGTATTGATCCCAAAACTAGATTGGAAGGGGACTGACCTTTTTCTGACATGGTCTCTTTGATCGAACCAGCGTGTTCCAGTTTTCCAGACAACAGGGTTACACCCGAGCGTGAGCTGATTGTAGTCAACTACATAAGATGCTCTTTCCATTGCGATTTGCTCCACATCAATACCATCTGTTGAAAATATTGCAGATTTGGATAACCTTTCCCAGCACTTTGTGTGTTACATGAAGGCAGCCGTCGAAATGGTCTTGTCTCGATACAAATAACCTTCAATGGGATGAAGTGACTCTGAATAAGAAGCTTGTCTGGGCTGTAATAAAATCAACATGTTATTTTCACTCTCCACTGCTTGACCTCATCACCATTGCGGATCTGCTCATCTGTTTGTCCATCACTCATTCACTCTCTAATCACCGTCACTCTCTAATCACCGTCACTCAAGGGGGCAACAATTAAGAGGGATAAATCCACGGGGGCTATTGTGGTGGCAAGGATCATCAGAGGAGGTGCAGCTGACAAGAGTGGTGAGCTAACAAAGTCTCTGCTGTTACAGTTGTGTCAAATCTACATTTTCTTATTCTTTACTGTAGTATAATTATAAATGTACATAATAAACATACGTGATCAAGTAAAGCGCATGTGGTACGTATTTTCATGTGTGTAATACTTTCAAAGGTCTGATCCATGAAGGAGATGAGCTGAAAGAGGTGAATGGTGTGTCGCTAGAGAACAGGAAGCCTAAAGAAATCCTTCCTCTTCTGGTTAGTCTCACCTCTACTGTCACGTTATTTGCTTCAGTGTCTCCTCATTTATTGTTTCTATTTGCCTCTCACCTCTTTTTAAATTATTTTATTTTATTTAGTCAGTAACTGGCAGGAAACAGGGAGAGAAAAAAATGCCTGCAGTATAGGTCCCTTGTCAGATTCAAACCAGGGACACTGCCAATACATGGCATACGTTCTGACCACTCAACCACCAGGGCACTCCAGATGTATATATATATATACATATACTGCAGTGCTCATGTTCATGGTAGAGTCAAAAATGTTACCCAATGCATAGTGTGTAGTTTTTGGAAAACAATAGAGGTCTCATAGAGGCACAAAGAAATAAGCTTAATCAGACTTATGCCACTCTGATAATACTTAACATAAAGGCATAGGTCCCTGGCCAGATTTGAACCAGGCACACTGCAATTATGTGGCATGCGCTCTAACCACTCAACCACCAGGTGCACAGTTTAGTATTTTGTACATGTTAATTAGTTAGCTTTATAAGTGTTGTTAGGTGTATTTTTTAACCTTTGGACAATGTCAGGCTACCTGTTTCCCCCTGTTTGTAGTCTCAGTGCTAAGCTAGGCTAACATCTCCTGGCTATAACTTCATATTTAGCATGCATATGTGAGAATGTTAACACAAAAGCAAACAAATATTACTTCAAAATGTTAAACTATTCCTTTAATGTGACTGTTACTGTGCAGGCTCATTCTCAGGGTGAAATTACGTTCAAAATCATCCCTGCTGCCTCCAAGGAAGAAATGCCATCCAATAAGAAGAAGGTACACGAAATATTAATCACATATTTTCCCGTGCGGTGTGTCTTTTAAGCTAGCATGCAATCTGGCTGTATTGGAAAAGCTGCCCACCTGGTTTCAGTAAAAAGAAATGAAATCAGTGGTATCTTGTGTGTTTGGTTATATTTTGTGTTTTTGCCACAGCGCTGTCACTACAGCAGTGTGGTTGTCAAGAAGTAAATTCAAATCAGACAGTCAAGGATAAAACACTCAATAACCTCATTAGTTTTAAGCTTTTTTAACATCATATGAGCAGTTCATTTATCATTTCACACACATCACAGTAGTATAGAGAGTTTTATTAAACATAAACCATGAGACCTTATTGTTCCACAGTCCTCTGTGTTCATATCACCACCACCACGTATGAATGGAGTTGATGTCCAATCTGGAAACTTTTAGAGAAGGGAGCATTTGCAATGGATTAAGACTAATTATT
The DNA here is from genome assembly GCF_027409825.1 of Scomber japonicus. Taxonomy (NCBI): domain Eukaryota; kingdom Metazoa; phylum Chordata; class Actinopteri; order Scombriformes; family Scombridae; genus Scomber; species Scomber japonicus. The sequence continues at coordinate 10,927,202 of NC_070589.1, read as the reverse complement.
TTCTGTGATCATGGTCATTCCTCAAAAATGACACCAACATATGTGAAAAAGCAACAGACAAAGATGTTGTGTCCATTTCCAGGATACAGAAGAAGCGTCACTAGGAAAAGAGAAGCATGAATGCTAACATTGGCAGGAAATTGATCTCACAATGTCTGTTTTTCTTTGTCAAAACCAGTTTGTCCTTTTGATGGCAAAAATGCAATAATTTCTTTTCCCAGCTGTTTGTACGGACTCTTTTTGACTATGACCCGAGTGAGGATCCCACTGTCCCTTGCAAGGATGCAGCAGTAGCCTTTAAAAGGGGTGACGTCCTCCAGATTGTCAGCAAAGAAGATGACACCTGGTGGCAGGCCCGTCACCTCGGGGATGGTAAAACCCGGGCAGGGCTTATCCCTTCTCAACAGCTCCATGAGAGGTGATCTTTTTATGCTTTTTAGTCACTCACATGAACAACAAAATCATATAATATATAATTCATTTAACTTCTTACAGGAGAGTTGCACTACAGCGTCCAAAAGCCCTGTTCAAGCCTCGGCGAGTCAAACCGCCAACAGGTGATCAGTCAACATTTCTCCATAAAATCACCACACCTGAAAAGAATAAAAAGCTTTTTAACACTTTCCAATAAACATATTAGAGGTCCTTCATTGTTAAGCATGGAGGTCAGAGGTCATGTCTAAATTTCATGGTTATGTTCAGGGGTTTGGGTGAATCCCTCTCTGTTGTCCTCCTGTTGTACTCACCATTGTCATTTTCTCCACATGCACCGCAGTTGAAGGGGAAGGTACTGTCAGTTTGAATTTACTTTTGAAAACTTACCCTCAGCATAATTGACCAGATATAATACATGTGTATATTATAGGTTTCGGTTTGAGGTTTTTAAAGATTTAAAGAGTTGTACTATCCAAAGATAACAGTCATATAATGCTCACCGCTCCGTTTTTCCAAAATGGAGAGAATTCTGTTAAATGAAGCCATGTTGTAACCGAGCAGGTTTAAGGTATCCAGTGACTGTACTGTGCTTTACTTTTTCACCAGCAACAATTTTTAAGGTAGTTATTAATATTTGTAAATGGCAGATATAATTTCTAATTAAAACTATTAGAATTTCCAAAGAAAAACATGAAGACATTAGGGTTTGAACATATGCTAGTACTTTGAGGCAGACATTTCAGAGTAACACACATGTCAGCTTCTTGTGGTTTTTGTCCATGATTTCCTCACTCTTTCCTCGTCTTTCTTCCTGTTTTTCCAGTCACGGAGGACGTAGACTATGGAGCTATAACAGGGATCCACATTGGTGAGATGTTTGACTTGTCTACTCAAATCGTGTTGATACTGGAAAAGGGACCAGTATGATACAAGACAATACAATTTGGCAAGGACCATTACAAGCAATGAAAATAGATGGAGAAAAAAAGCAAAAAAAATTTAGGGAACCTGGTTATATTTACCAACCAGTTCATATGATGAAGCAGTTTCGTGCTTTAGAGATTTAGGGGAAAGGACGGAAACAGCAAATGTGGTTTTAGCCTTCCCATTTACCCCATTTGTCTTGATCTCATGGATTGGATATGATGTGTGTGTGTGTGTGTGTGTGTGTGTGTGTGTGTGTGTGTGCGTGTGTGTGTGTTTTCATGTGTGCATATGAGCAGTGCAGGATGTTCATATGGGGGTGTGCACTTATGGCTGATTGTAAAAAGGCCCTCACGTCAGTACAAAGGCAAGGTAATTACAGATGTTGCATTATATCAGTTTTAAGAGTCATGTGCATTTAATAATGTGAATTTCATCTTATCTCAGGCCAAGTTGCACCTGAGGACATGGTTCAGACTCTGTGTTTCCTCTTTGTCTGGCATGTAAACCCTTACTGATGCTGCACAACTGATGCTGAATGACTAGATGCAGAATGACTAGATGCAGAATAATCAGAGAAGAGAGACAGTGAAGGAGAAGATTCATAGTGCAGTATTATAGATACACAAGTAAAGGCATGGTGAGGAAGGGAAAAAGCTTGAATTTAAATAGTTTGCTAGTAGTCATTTCGTGAAATGTGTTATTAGCTTTCTTTCCGAGAGTTAGACAAGAAAGTTGATACCACTCTTATAGTCTGGTAAATATGAAGCTACAGCCAGGAAATATTTACCTTAGTTCAGCATAAAGACTGGGATCAGGGAGGAACAGTTAATCTGTCTCTGTCAAGGATAAAAAATCTGCCTGAACAGCACCTCAAAAACAAATTAACACGCAAGTGTTATGCTAAGCTAAGCTAAGCATCTCCTGGTTGTGACTTCATATTTATCAGACAGATATAAGAGTGATATCAATTTGGTCATCTAATTCTATCTATAACTGAATTCTTCGGTACCTCTTAATGTAGTAGTTTGATTGATACCACTCTCATATCTATACAGTAACCAGCTGATACTGCTGCTAGTTATCCTAGCTTAGAATATAAGTACGTTCCAGCACTTCTAAAGCTAATTATCACATTATATCCTGTCTGTTAAATCTACCTAAAAATCAGAGTGTAAAAAAAGTGTAAAAAATGACAGTTTACTTGGTTATGTGTCAGGCTGTTTCTTGACAGATTTCCTTTAGTTTCAGCTGATTGCCTGGATCCTGGCCATGAAATTGTCTGGCACACACCCCCTCCTAAAAAGGCCACATTTTTACATTATGGTTGATGAAGGGATAAAACAAACACGACTGGATAGATAATTATTGAACTTGAGAGTCGCTGGTAGGCAGATATTGTTACCTTCAGACGGAGCCAGGCCAACTGTTTACCAATGCTTCCAGATCTTATGCTATGCTAAGAGGCTGCTGGCTCCATATTTAGCATCCAGACACAAGGGAGATATCAATCTTCTAATTCATGGCAAGAAAGCAGATAAGCCTATTTCCCCAAACTAGCTACCCTAAATATTCTAAGTGAATCTATAGAGGACTACAGTGCTTCATACTGAGTGTTTATGTCCACTATTTTATGCGACAATTGTGGCTCATATCATGTAATCTTGGTATGAAGGGTTCAGGCCGACCTCACAACATGTGTTGCATGTCTTCACTCTTCTCGCAGCTCTTATCTCCTGTCTCTTACTTCATATTTTCCAGTAAAGCAGAAATATCTTGTAGCATTTCCAAAAATGTTCTATGGTTTTACAACTAAGAGCATTTTCAGTAACAGATGAGGATTTTAGTATTACTGAAGAATGAAAATTATTAGATATATTTCCTTGAATGTTATTTCGCTGTAGGGAAATATGATTTCTCTTTTGCTGTATGGCTTTGGTTTTATTCGGTATTGTTCATTTTTTGAGTGAAATTATCAGTAAAAATTTCTTGTAAACAAAAAGTTTGAAATCTCTGCTCACAGTAACATGTCGCCTAGAGTGAAGCCCAGAGAGGAAACGGACAGATATACTTACAAAGTGAAATTACAGCTAACGTCAAAGAAAGCCTGGCATCATCACTTAGCAGCAGTTAACATCATGAAAGAGAGCAAGTATGCCAAGCCAGGCCAAACCACAGTCGCATGGCAGACGCTGGTTGTCAGACACTGGCTGTTAGACAGCCTACAAGCCACGCGTTACAGACTATTTTGGGGTGCTTGATCCGAGAGCTGTCATCCCCTACTGTGATTAGTGTGTTTCAAAGTGTTGAATCAGGATGATGCTTGACACCAGATTTTGGGTGGTTTCTTAAACTGCTACTGCTAGTTTCATATCCACTGTAGCTATCTTTCCTGTCATGGCCCTCATTGTTATCGGATCATGTCTGTAGCTTTTTAACAGTGTAACAGTGTAAATCATTTTAATCATTTTTTATATTAACAATGAATCAAATGACTTGGCTCTCAGTTCTGCTAAGCACTACCTAGCTTTTTAGCGTCTTTTGGCTCAATTTGTTTGTTTTATGGTCCACAGCTTTATAACAACCTCATTTGCAGACATGCAGACAACAATTTTGAGTGAAACACCACTTCACGCTACTTGTCCAGCAGCGAACATAATGCAGACAAACTTAGCAACTAGTTGATAAACATGCTGGAGCATTTAGTTGCTTGAGAGATATTTCACTTAGGAGTTGATGGAGGCCAGTAACAAAGCTGAAAGGGGATTGAATATTGGACTTATGTTTTCCAAGTTGCTAGAACCACAACTCCCAATGAATGCTAATGGTCCATGTTAGCTTGATGTGTAAATAGACATTTACTAACATGTTCACCGTATGAATTCAAGTGTAACTGTCATAACAAGGATATCCTCCTCCTACTAGATTTTCAGTTTTCATCTGACAAGTAGGTTGGTATACTTAGTAATAGAAAGCCACTTGCCGTTCACACACACACACACACACACTGATACACTCACAAAGCCTAATGCCCCGTGTACCTCTGTCCCAGCTGGTTTACGAAGGAGTTTTCGATTGGGCAGAAAGAGTAGTATGGCCAGAGAGGTGGCTCGGTCCAGGAGGTGGAGCTCAGGGTTTCATGGATCACTTTGTCCACCTACCTACATAGAGGTCATCCCGTACTGCAAAGACCCCAAGGAAAGACACCGTCTGGTCATCCTGGTTGGTATGTATGAACTAAACATGTAGCTGCATAAAGAGCATGTCTCTATCCGGTGTGGAAAGTTTTGTTTAAAGCACAATGTCAGTTACTCAATGAGCAACTAGTGTGATATACAGTATGCATTACATGAATGTAACATTTATATATATAAAACCTATACCAGGGTAGTTACTTTAGGGATTTGTACAGTATTGCATGTTGTGGTTAAATGTGTTCTGCTTTATATTATCTCACTGCCTTTTTTTGTCCTGTACAAAAAATCAAAATAACATGATCCCATTCACTAAAAGGACAATATTATTGAAGCTTTTGTTGATCAAAAGAAAAAGTAAGGCATTGATGAAGATTTATGTTCCCACTTATGAGTGCAAGAACGATCCTTTCCCAGACCCACATAAACACTGTCAGAAAACTCCAAGTTAGAATATATTGAGTTCTCCTAAGTTACGTATGGGCCCACCCCAGATTCAATTCCCTGCCAATCCTGCAGGCCTGCTCTATGTATTTTTGAGCTGTATCTCTCCTCAGGGAATTTTACATTGAGCCCTGCTGAAGGTCTTTTTAATGTCATAAAACGATACAACTATAGGTCATCTGTGACTGAGGGGAATAGAAGAAAGCAGAGAAGAGGAGAGATGGACGGTGAGGAAAAGAAAATTGAAAGTCGAAGAGAGGCACAATGCACTGAAGAGGTGCAAAAACAAAACCAGATAGAGACTGCATAAATGATAGATGAATGGAGAGAATGGGATGAGTGGATTGTGAATAAGATCCCTTATAATGTCAGCCAAGTGCTCCATCATCAAACTAGAACAGTTAAGACAGCTTGGATTTAGATTTAGACCTCTTTAATTGAGTTGGAGCTTACCCCGACTCTGGATTACGTTTTACTGTCTGCTGTGAAGGCTCTTCATTGACCGGAGGTCATCATTAAGAATATATAGCTTATTGGCAATGAGAGTTATAGACAGGAAAACCAAAACCTGGATAGCTAAAACAGGACCAGCTGGCTAATGTTCAACCAGGTTGGAAATGTATCTTTTTTTGTTTGCATTGCATATGCACTTTGAATGAGACAATAGACCATTCTGCCCCAGGAAAGTTGGTGAAAATGAGTGCCAGCCACTTTAAGCCCTACAGATCGTGTAACTCTTGAAAGAAAAAAAAAAGGGCAGAAGAAAGTATCCACTGTGCCTGATGATGCACTTCTTCAGCTCTGTGGAGCAGCTGCAAAAGACATTAGCATTGTAAGAGTGGAGAGTCTATAAACTTGATATTTTGTAATGTGTCGAGCTCATGCAACGCTGTGATGGAAAAGGCAGGTATGTCAGGAATCCTACTTTCAGACAGCGCTCCATTAGAGGCTGATGCAATCTGGGGCTGGAGAAACCTGCATTAGAAGAAAATCCCAGATGCTACAGTATGTGTGTGTGTGTGTTTCATCCTGTGCATCCTACACTATAGTGACACTGATACTGTGTGGCTTTGCAGATGTCACATTTAGATGTGATGCTATGTATTTTCCAGAGGGTATAGGAGCATTAAACATTCGATAGAGAGGTACAGACAGAGAAAAAGAGCAAGGTTGGTTGGAGAATAATTTTCAGACTGAAATCAGTATGAAATCAGAGCTCTGTCTGACTTACTCTCTTACTCCCCTATTCCTTTTCTGATGATAAAGACAGATGTGTCACCAGATCACTGAGCTTATTTGATGTTGGACTTGTCGTCAGGAAAACATTAGTACACAGTGATATTGGGAATGAATACCCGCATACAGAACACAGTGTTTTGATCTTTGTCTTGAGGGCCCAGCGGTGTTGGCGTTAATGAACTGAAGAGGAGGCTCCTGATCTCCGACCCTGACCACTATGGCGTCACTGTACCACGTAAGACAGACATCTACACGTTTCATAACTGTCACCTTCACCTCCTGCACATTAAATGGTTTCTCATCTTCATAAAGCTGTCGTCAACCTCCCATGCTGTTCTCTTTCAGACACCACACGTGAGAAGAGAAGGCAAGAGAAAGAAGGGGTGGATTATCATTTTGTATCAATTCTCATGTTTGAAGAGGCAATTCTCAATCACAGGTATAAATGCAAATGGAGCCTTTGGGGTTTCTTTTGCAATAGCCCTACATGTGTTTTATTCATTTATTTACTTTTTAATGAGTGATATCCGACATTTCTACCATTTTATTCTGTCTGTCGGGCTTTCCTGTCTTTGTCTGTCATGTTTATTTCTGTCTCTAGGTTTACAGAATATGGGATATTCAGAGGTCACTACTACGGGACAAGTCTGGACTCTATTTACAAAGTGATGGCAGAGGGCAAAGTGTGCCTTCTGGACGTGCACCCTAGTGTGAGTAATATGCTATTAGGAAAATATAGAGGTTCAAACGATGTTGGATGGCTTTTAAAGCAAAGGAGACAGTGACAATAAGAAAAATCACAATCAGACACCAAAATCACCAATATGTCAAGTCAAGTTTTATGCAGGCTTTAGAATAAATTATGTTTATTGTTAGTATACCGTAAAACATTAAAGCCCCATTTAGTTATTTTCACTTACTTCTTCTCTTTACCTCAAAGAGCTCTGATGGAATGGTGCTCTCAATTGGACAGACAAGTGGACTGCCAGATTTAGAGAAAACTTGGAATCGTTGGAGTGGATGGTTGCATATCATTCATTATTGAAGCACCCACCCACAGCAGCCTTCCTGGAGCATCTCAGGTGTTACCAGCTTGCTAAAAGAGACCCTACAGTAACTGTGATTGTTGTTCCTGATAATCTGAATGACTACACACCTCTTGTGTAGGTGGTGAAGGTTTGATTGGTGAAGGTTTAAGGATGGACTTGACGCCAAGGCATCTAGTCCAGAGAAAAGGGCATGAGTGAGGGAAAACAAGAACAACATAGATATACAAATATGATTGGAACAAAGAGTACATGATTTCTAAGCACATCAAAGCTCAACTAATAAAATAAAGGATTTCTATGCTGTACTGAGTTGGCAAAGGATTACCTGTCTCTCACTAAACAATGCAAACCATCTGTCCATGACTACAGAGATGAGTGGCTCATCACCAATGATCTCTTTTCTTCGCTTTAAGAATGTCCCAATCATTAATTCATCCAGGAGCTGTAAATCTGGATCTCTCTTCAGCACTTCTTGACTGGCTTGTTGTTTCCTTCGTCCCATTTTCTTTTATTTACAAGAACTTCAGGGCATCCAACTGCCATCATCCTCTGATGGTAATTGCCTATCTTGGAAAAGGATGTTTTGCAAAAAGATCTTTGGCACACTTTTAATACTGTTTTTTACTTGTTTAGGTTTTTGGATGTGACATCAACTAGTCTGTCCTGTATTTGACTCTTTACACCCTTTGAGAGGACCATCATTTGCTACCCTCTGCTCAAACAAAGGCATCAGGCATTTGTGCAATCACCACTGCTTGGGGAACCAAAGCTTACAGTATGTAATGTCGAGTCAGAACTTGGTTCAGAAAACAAAAAAGACCTTCAGTGTGGCTTGTTCCAGTAGATCCTTCATGTCACTTAAACTGTAGAGTCCATTCATAAGGTCTGGATCTTCAAACTGTAAAATGAAGCCCTCACGGAGGCCCAGAGTGTCGCACAGTACTATACATAGCTCATCAACTGATGGGGGGACATTCAGTAGGGTGACACACCTTATTTACTCAGGTAAGACAAATTCTTACCTGAGTAATTCGGAGAAGCATCATTGCAGAGGCACCAACAGCTGAAACACAGTGAACAAACAAGAAAACCCTTTATATTAACAGGAAAAAATCTAAAAGAAGTGGTAAGTGAAAAGTTTAAACAGCAGAAGCTAGATGCATGAAATAGTACAATAAAAGAGAGAAAGTGTATGTGATTGCATTTGTCAAGCAGTCACTATCCTGTTTATGTGGTCCAAAGATTCAGGTTATGTTTAAATGTATGACACTACCCTCCCTAATCGAACATTACGTTAATCCTGTAACATGAATGTCCCTGGAATGATGAGCAGCTTTCCTTCAACAAGTTACTCCAGTACTTCAGTCTGTCCAACTGAGAGCACCATTCCTTCAGAATATTTTGCCGTAGTTAAACTTATTCCATGTAGCCTCTCTAATAGCACCCACACAGACACAACTGATACTCACCCAGTATCAGTGTCAGTAGTGCCTGGTTTGAAAGTAGTTGGTATCTCCAAATAATATGCCAATATCAGTTGACACCTTGTGGCTGAGGTGTACAGATGTTGCCAGCATTAAGAACAACTTTTTTAAAGAAAGACTGCTTTGCTTAAAATCATCAGAACTCAATTAGTTGACCTGCTGTCTTGATCAGCACAGGATAACGTTCAAGATAATGATGTTTAGGGGTGTAATTAGGAAGGAATTATTTCTACTAAAGGCAACTGTCTGTGGTCAGAGATTTTGGCTTTTAGGTAGCACAAGGATTCGATTGCGAACGAGGGGCTGGATAACAGCTTCACAATGTCTTTCAATTCAAGGAACGCAGACCAAGTTTTTTCATTCTCTGGAATACTGTGGCCAATCAGCAATGGAAGAAATCTCAGATGTGCCCAGTTCTCATGTCCACTGCCACCAATTGTTCCATTTTTTGACAAGTTTGTCTGTACTGCCTGAGGTCTGTTGAAAAGGAAATGATGCTATTCTATCATTAAGGTCATTCAATGTGAAACACTTTTTAACAATCACATCTGAAAGACGTGCATAGTTCCACAGGTGGAAGTCCTTCCAAAACAGCATGCAATACATCAGGTGGAAACCCTTTTGCAGAATGAAAGTGGGCAAGCCTGCTTAAAAAACAGTATTTTTTCAAACTATCAACACATGAGAGATCAGTTGTCTTAAGCACATTAACAGCTTCGTCAAACTGGTGTTCCCAAAGTAAAAGTCTCACTTCTGACGTCATGCTGCTGAATATCTATACGGACAGCCAAACATTATCTGCAAAATTTCTTTAAAAGTCTTATGGGTAAGACACGATATATACCACTCACTTTTTGTCTCTTTTATGAAGTCCCCAACTGATTACAAAGTGATCACGAATATGCCAAGAGCTCTGCCTTCAGTGAGAAGTTTGTTTCCCTTATTCACCATCTTGAAATGAACTGTTATGACCATCCCATTTATTGGATCTTTGTAATGTTTGAACAATCTCACTTTTTTCCAAAAACATACTTAATAAAAATCTAAAATAAGGACTTAAATGAATAGTTTTGTTCTTGTGCATTTAGCACACACAATTGAAGTTCTTTCTATAAAATGACGATTTTACATTCAGTGCCCAAAGGCGTCTCCGTTGAAAGAAATCTGGCTTCAAAGACTGTACTTCATCAGACAATGATGTTACAATACAGGCGTACGCCTCACAGTTATTTTCCTTCAAAACTTTCGCTACAGTTTTCTTAATATTTTGATAAGAAAATTCTCCAAAGTCAAATAACTCATCAATTATTTCCTGCACTGCTGAATTTGAAAGATGTCATATGGTTCGCATGCAAAGAAATAACGACCCCAACTGATGTTAAATAGCCTCTCCATTTCAAGAGCAGGTCCAGGCTCAGGTACACAATCTTGTGTACAAAAAACTCTTGTCTTAAACTATTTAGGGTGGAAAACTTTAGTGACTTCTTTGAGCAGTGAATGTTGACAGTACATTCGTCTTGAAACAGCAACTTGCTAATTGACATTTAACTTTCCCTGTTCCTCTATGAGTCTTTAGATGAGTAAAATATTAAGGTTAATGTTGCTTAGTGACAACTTTGTCACCGTCTTTTACATGTCCTACTAAATGGTTTTTAAGTTCAGCTTGGATTTAAAATGTATTCAAACAGTCCTCATAAATACGGCCTGAACACCAATGATCTGATGATGTCCATGATGCTCTTTATAATTTTACAAATTTATCTCCAACATTTTAAAATGAATTCTTTCAAAATATGACAACACAAACAGTGTTTCAAAAATGCCAAATAATACTTAGTTCATCTTCCACATTCTGCTGCACATAATTGTATGATGTGATAGTAAAATTGTTTTTTTTCTTACTGTACACAAAGTTACAGATACTTATTATATTATTAAAGAAAATTTCTGTTTGCACAACATGCCAAATTTTCAGGCCTCTACCCACCAATACAAAACCTGTAACCATCTTAGTTAAAATGGTATAAACAACAGAACACTGACTTCCCAAGTGCTGGTGGGTGTTGTATGTGAACAAGAGATTTATTCTTCTCCAGCGGCCGTAAACATAACACATTGCCACACTCATAAATGTGGTATATTCATAGCCTAACAAGATATTTGGAGCTGACAAATAGTATTGTTGACACAATAATAACACAATAGGCAGCGTGGCTACAACTATGGCACTTCCCCACATACCAGAGGAGCCTTTCATAGGCAAGGCAAAGCAAGGCAGTTTTATTTATATAGTGCATTTCATACACAATGGCAACTCAACAGAAAAACATGTAATTTGAGAAACATTAAAACAAACAATTAAACCCCCACCCCCCACACTAATAATAAAAACAAAGTACAGAAAAATAGAAAGAGAGAAATAAAATACTATAATAGATCATTAAATATAAGATTGCAGGGAAGAGATATAAACCAAGCAACTACACCAACTCACACAGCAACTCCCTCAAAGGGGCGTAGTGTACTTCTAGTGACTGTAAATTCCCTAATGGACTCCCTGTCTTCCCAGAAAAGACACAGAGAGCCTGATAGTAGCTGCTCATGTCTGATAAGCCCTCATGTGTCCCCACAACACAGGGGGTCCCTCACATACTGTTCCATCAACTCCACTGTAGCATTTTTTTGCATATGCAAGGTTAAGGTTAGGGTTAGGGTTAGGGTTAGGGTGGGTTCCAGCAGAATGTGAAGGTGGACTCACTCATTAGAGATTAATTGGACCAGTAAGCCAACATTCCTAAATCTTTGTGGCCAGACTACAAGGGTCATGTTTAGACCAAACTTTGTACCATAAATAGCTCCTTCATCTTACATCTAATCTCTTCATTTTGATTCTTTTTCACTACAGAAAATAAAGCATGTCTACACATCTGAATTCAAACCATACGTGGTGTTTGTGAAGCCCCCACGTATCGAGGAGCTACGTCTGACCAGGCGAAGAGCTAAATTCATCTCTCAGGAGGACACAAACCCAGTCAGGATCTTTTCAGTAAGAGGGACTACAACTTAAAAAATTCAAAGCACATGTGTGAAGTCAGGTGCATGTGTGTCTTGTAACATACAGAGCAGTGTGAGGTCAAACACCCTGGCCTCAATACACCCACCCAATCCGACAGCTGTGCACATACACACACACATATCTAACCTCGCGTACTCATGCACACACCTTGCCTTGCTCGTGTTTGACCCTTTGGTTTGCATTTAAGAGACAGAGGGAGTTACAAGGCTGCTTGGTGGGTGGTTTCTTGTCTCATAACTAACGCAGGTAAATACACTTTCTCCTCAGGTTGATGAGCTACGTCTGTGTGTGTATAAGTCATGAATTAAAAGATGAGGGAAAGTAAACTCAAGCTCTAAAAACGAAAGTGCATGTTTGATTGTACATGTGTTTTAGTCTGGACAAAAAGATGCTAGGTCACTTTCATAATGTCCATCTGGCTTCTCATTCAGTGTTTGACCCTGGCTGCCTATGTGGCCCTTATTAAACCCATGAGGTCACACACCTGTGTCACAGCCTGGCTTGAGGTTGCCCACTGCCAAGCACCACAACCCACAGAGAGTTCAGGCATATCTTATAGGGCTGCGCTTTCGACTTGTACTACAGCTGGAATGAAAAGGCTTCTTATACTTTACTCTGGGCATGTAACGATGTTCTGTGCTTTGGTCAGTATAGTTGAACGGTCCTCTGGATCTGTTCCATATCCTGTTAATGTATGTGCAGAACTTTTAGGAGGATGTTTTTGTCACTTTTTGGCCAGGCTGTACAATCATAAATCAAACCATGTGTAGAGGTAAATAAAGTGGCTGACAACTAGATCTATCATCCTATTAATGCATTTGATTTACTTGAGGGTTTTCTTTTCCCAGGATGAGGATTTTGAAGAGATGCTTGACTCGGCTGAAACCATGGAGAGCCACTACGGTCACCTTTTTGACAAGGTGATTGTGAATGGAGATATTGCGATGGCGTTCAGAGAGCTCAAGGAAGACCTCAAGCGTATAGAAGAGGCAGATGTCCAGTGGATTCCTGCAGATTGGGTTTGCTCCTCACCAAAAAAAGTGCGGAGAAGTTGCAGTCATTTGAGCGGCTGGATTTGAACTTTGACCTCTTATTTAGACACTAAGGTGACTAGTGTAGTGAAGTTTCCCCTGGTCAAAGAACATGTTTGTGTTGTGGATGAGGATTACATGAGTGTGTTTATTATAAGGACACAAGTAAAAGAATAAGAAATGGATTAATTGTATGTAAGATGTAAAGTACCATGATCCTTCAATTTTTGTCATATTTTAATTTGATTTCCATTTGTAAACAAATCCTGGGATTACCAAACTTTTCCATAGTGTCCCTTAGTGTGTAGCTAATTAGGCAAACATAGTCCATCCCTCTCTCTTTCCCTCTGTCTGTCTCAGAGCCAGTTTTTCTGTTGGCATTTGGCTAAAACAATGTCGGCTCGCTGGACAAAGGAAAAGAAAAAAAAAGAAACTCTCCAGAGCTTGTGGCTGAGTATAATCCTTCCCTGCCAAATCACAAACATCAGCATGTAATTATTCTGACAGCTGCTGCACTTCAATTAAGTGTAATGTACACCAGAGAAATATTATTAGTAGCAGCCAGGGAGATGTTTTGCCAACAACATGCTGCACAAAATAGGGACACAAGATAACATTTAATTAAATCCTTCGGATGAGGCAATGTGAAAACCTGTCTTATGATTGTAAATTGCATAACTGTGTACATATTGTGTATTTATGCTTAACCCAGTGTGTATGTTTTAACAATTAATGGAGCAGATATGGTAGAATATAGGCTTTGTGTATTTTTAAGCATCATACACCAAAACCTAACTCTATTTTGGATCATTAATGTAGGACTCCTTTTTATTTATTTATATAAAAGCAATATGTTGCTTTTGTATTATTTTAAAATAATTGGCAGCAGCTCATCATTAGTGACACGCCATTAATAAATACTCTCATTTGCGCATCATTGCTGCCTGTCGGCTGTACATTGTACTGTTCTCCTTTACGCAAACTGCCTAATCTGATACTTTTGGATGGCTGCATTCCTCTAAATTTGTGGTGTTTCCTTCCTCTTTTTGGATGCTGAGCTCAATTGGGTGTGAAGGAGTGTTAATGTGTCTATCATGTTGTGTTTGGGAGGAAGAGGGAGCAGTATGATATGGCGAGACGGTAATGGCTTTCTAGGGACTCGGGCCTTCGCAGACGTACGGGGAGAAAGTTACGACCGCACATAAAAGCTTACAGTAAAAGCATGGTGGGGCTTGACATGGTGGATTAGGCTGCAGGGATAAAGAGCATCCATAAAGTCTCAGGTATTTATCTTACTTTGGCAATGTCAAACACAATTCAGTACACTAGGAAAATGGTCGCACAGATGGAGGCGTGGAGATGCACTCACTGGTGTGTCTACATGTCTGGTCACCAAAATGTACAAACCAGACTGTCAGGACAACAGTCACACTTGTGCCAGGACTGAAAGCCTGAGCCCAGCCAAGCATGGCAGTATAATTTCATCACACCACTGAGAATCTGCAGGCACCCTCTGAGATCATAACAATGCCATTAAAGACACCAGAGCGATCCAATGAAAACCCACCGTTTTATGTTCACTACAGCCCCCGCTTCAAACATTACACAGAAGTATGATGTCAATTGGTTTCGGATAATTTGGCTCAATCATGTAACTGTCTTTTTGAAGTATGTAAAAATAAATACGACCGATGTTACACTATATCTTTGTCTTTGCTTAAGATATCAATAACTTTTAAACAACCAGCACAGTAAAGCACACGCTAAAAGTATATGGGAGTAAATTAAACCAACTGAAATCATGAAGGGGAAAGGTTTTCATGCAGAGTACTGTAAATTCGAATATAGTCATCTACTAGCAACAATGTAGTGAGGGTGACACATTAAAATGGGTAACCTTTGAATGAAGAAATGAGACAATCGTCCTATAAATAAGAAACCTAAGCTAACTCCTTAGCAAAAAAAATACAGCTTTGCTCAGTTTGGTACACATTTTGTTGCTAGGGTTAGGGTTATGACCACCTGTGACTGCTTATGGTGCCTAATAGCAGCAAACTTTAGATAGATACTGCTGTGTAAATGACATTTTTGACACAAGTCTCTTATTTTATCACTCTCTAGGCTACTTGTTTGACTGTAAAATTACACGTTAGCTTGTTTCGCTGTATTCCTTACCAGAAAACATGTTTGTGGTTCCTGCTTGTTGTCCCGTTCCACTTTCTCTTAGTCAGGTCATCTAAAGGTGATGATTTTAAAGGAACAAAACAAGCTCTGAATATAAAATAACATTGACATATTATCACGTAATGGAGTTGTTATGGTGAACATGTTAGCAGAGATTAATTTTAGCATTCAGCTGAAGTCATGTGTTTGACCTGATAAATGTATGTCCAATTGCATTTGATCTTTAACTCTGTTTTCATCTTTAAACTTCCTGCTAAATGCTCCATTTTGTTCACCAGCTAGTTGCTAACTTTGTCTGTTTGCCGGCTAGGTATAGGATAAAATCTGTGTCATAGCAGTTAAACCAAATCTACCAAGAATCAAACAAAAGAAAATCTGGATGAAAGTGAATAAAAGTAAATTGAAAGGAAAAACAAAACTATGCAAGAGTACTTTTGATTACAATATTCTCCATTTTTCTTTTACTGATGGGGAATTCTCTCTCATGGTCACAGGTTCCATTTCACTGCTTTATTTTTCAGTTCTGACACAAAACTCTCTTGTGGGCAGGTGTCACAGGGCCTCCAATCAGCCAATTACTTTTGGAGAGCCAGGTCTCCGGTAAGTCATACTTCTTGTTGCACTTCCAGACCATTGACCTGTCCCTCCAAAAGTAATTGACTGATTGGGGTCGCAGTTCTGTAACACCTGAACACATGAGAGATTTGTGTCAGAACTAAACTAGAAAAGTTCAGCAGCAAAACTTAAAATTAAGCACTGAAACAGCAGTGAAAAACAATTTTGTTCAATTATTATGACACAAATTTAAATGTAATCCCTTAGATAGGTAGCATACATTAGGTTTACCCATGCTTCTTTTCATATTGCAGAAATCTGATCCAGTGTTTGATTCAAATTTGATCCATTGTTGATGAAGAAATATAAATTAGTGCAGCTTTAAAGCAACTGACTCAAGACAGTCCTGGTCATTTTCCTGTGATTTCCACTTGTGGCCACTGTTCAGCAAAAGTGTTGGCATTTAATAGCATGAAACACCCACTGATGAATACTAACAATAATTGTTTTTTTCTTTTGGATATTTAATATAAATATATTCTCTTAACACATTTTGCTTGATGTTTGGTCCTCTGCCTGATGCTTGGTGAAAACACACACGTGTGCCAAACTATCCAAACACAAAGAGATATATGTCCTTCCACGGTGGTTTTTACAGGTCTCCTGGCTGTTGAACGTAGGCGTGTTCCCAGCTAATATCAACAGTTGAGCCGGTGAACATATCACAGAGGGACAGAAGTAAATGGTGTGTGATAGCATGTAGCATTCTCCTACCGCTGCTGAGGAATGTGAGCGAGGAATTTACTGCACCTAACGGGGATGCTTCTGGTCCATGTGTTTTTCAGCTTTTAAACCATTGAAACTGAGCCTCCCACTGATACCGCTGAATTATGAACAGGGATGAGAGTTATAAAGTCCTTTAATATGTTCAACGGTTGAACAAGTGCTGCTCAGACTTTGGTCATAACCATCAAAAGTTTCAACTGTAGGCAGGAAGGGCAAAAGCATATTTTATCACACTTGTTTGCTCAGGGATTATCACATTATGGTTTGCATGGCAAAGTCATTACTATATATCCAAACAGTCTTACATAAGAATGTTTAGATGTGAAGAGGAAAAACATACGTGGTTGACAGTCAAAGTTGAACCATTGAGTTGATTACTGGTCCCAGTGCCCACATGTTATCATGTAGTTACCCTAATGGCCACCTTAAGCTTCTGTCAAAACCTGCCCCCCCCCCGTTTCTAAATGTGACAACAAAACAGACACACTGACACATATGTGCTTCTTTTATTAGATTATCACTGCTCACACTGCAGACAGTGTAAAAGATGCACAATTCTGACACCCATGCACATGGCCACACACTTACATACTCAAAAATCTGACCCACAGATGCAACACTGGCTGAAGATTATATAGGCAAAGATAGATTTCATTTTCCAGTGCTTGCAGTGTTGACTCCATTATGGCCCAATTTGTACTGAAATCCACGATCTGCTGCCTAACACGAGGCATAGCTTGGTGGTTTTGCTAGTTATTAGGAACCTTGTAATTACACCCATAAATTTCCAGAATCCCCTGGTAAAACATGTATTATTATTTGCTGACGCGATTTTTGGTAAAACCACAAGCTCCACGAGATTCGTGTGCCTCATGTAGAAAATATGAGAGCATGTCAAACTGCTTAACACAGGCTGCAGTCACACCAGACAAAATCTCACTAGTAAATCTAATGACCACATTTGCTGGTATTCTTACATGTGCAATAGTTTGCATATCGTGGGGTGGTACCACTGCTTCTGCTGCTGCTCAGCAAGCTTTTCCTCACACAGCTCTCCAAGGAAATGATTGGACGGCAGGAGAGCCAATAGGCAGCAGAGCAGCAGGTTATTTGAACTCTCCACAGTCAGCTCAACTAAACCAGACAACATCGTCTGACTTTTCAAACATTATTCTCTCATAAGTAACTGCGAGACTGTCATCATCTGTCTGCTCGGCCACTCCGGCTGCTTGTCTGGGCTCAGAGAAAAAACCAAGGGAAACTTTTTCAGCTCTTTTTCATTACTTTTACATCAAGCGTATCCAGGATGGGAACCTACTGCATCCACTTACATCTGGAAGTCTGCTGATGCACCTGTTGATTGTGGAAAAATCTGCACGTTTAAGAATGAACAAAGTTGCTGTGATGACGTCTGACACTCTGCTTCATTTGGAGGACAGCAGGAGAGCAGAGGAGAGGAGCAGATTGAACTGTGTTGACATAGCTCAAACTGGTTTAACAGACGGGAAGAACACAGACCTTCTCCGATGCCAGGAGACCACTGAAAGCAGCTCTTCCATAAAGTACAGAAGATATGGGTACGCCCCTTTTGTCTGTGTCAGAAATATACAGTTTAATCTCTTAATGATGTTGTTTTTTGTGTTACAATTATTAAATGCAGTTTTATTACTGTTACTATTGATATTACAAGACATCATGTCGTGGTAAAATGTTATTGATCTCTCTTTTAATAAAAAAAAGGTTATTTATAGTTCTTTAAGAATGGAAGATATGATTAAGAGTTACCATAATAGATCAGTTGCATGACGTTGTGCTATCACTAAAATGTATGATTGGAGAAAGCTCTGCAAGTAGAAAAGCTTCAAGATGTTTGGTTTATCAATATCATCAGACCAAACAAAGTTAATGAAGTGGCCTTGGTGAATCTATTAGGTGATTCTTGACTTCTCCAGGTCTCGTTTGGGTGGGGTCAAAGTTCGCCACAAGAGACAGGTGCTGCAGGACATGGCACGACCCCTGAAACATTGGCTTTACAAACACCGGGACAACCCGTACCCCACCAAGACTGAGAAGGTCTTGCTGGCTTTGGGCTCCCATATGACACTGGTACAGGTGAGGCGAGCACATGAAATTAATAGAGGGGTGCAATAAAAGTGCTTAGCATGTTCAGGGCTGTGTTGATATTATGTTTTGTCACTTAACATTAATTCAATGCTGTAATTATGCAATCTGTGCAGGTTTCAAACTGGTTTGCAAATGCCCGACGGAGGCTGAAGAACACAGTGAGACAGCCAGACCTGAGCTGGGCCCTGAGGATCAAACTCTACAATAAATACATCCAGGGAAATGCTGAGAGGCTGAGTGTGTGCAGTGATGACACTGACTCAGATGGTAAGGGCTTTATAAGTAAGTTATTAGTTTATTATTTAGGTGGAATCGTCTTTTAACAAAAGTCAGACGACTGAGTTTAGATGTTTAACTTTGATCACTGAAACAACAATCATGATTTGTAACATCTTATATTTCCATATGTTTCTAATTGAATTAGTGCAATTAGAAATAAGTCACACTGTTGTTTGCATATTTGTTACTTACATTTGTGTCTGTTTGCTGCAGATGAATGTCCTTTACAAACACCTATCAGCCAATCAGACTTTGGCAGGTCATCTTCCCACAAGGGTGTGCTTGAGAAACAGGGCATGGCTGACTCCGCCAACAGTGACGACAGTGTGTCGCCTCCGTCCAAGTACAAGAGCAGTTTACTGAATCGGTATCTGAACGACACCCTGCGGCACATGATGGCGACGAAGGCCGATGGTGTCACCGCAGCCCGCAAGAGGAGGAGCCACTCTGAGTCATTCAGCTCCAACGAATGTGATCGAGATGTTGTCTCCCCGGCATCATCCTATGAAACAGAGACCAACTTTGTCTACCATATGGGTGAGAGATGTCAGTTTTTGTCTATGTGTGGGTCATCAATAATCATACATTAGGACTAAAGATTTCCTACTTTAATGGGAAAATTGTCATTTAAGCTCAAAATCTGCACTTAATATAAGTGAATAGAATCATGGAAAACTTAATAATGCAAACATTGTGTGCGACATCATATCAACCCCAAATTTTGCATAAATCACGACCAATTAAGCAATCAAATACAATATAGAGGGTAGATTGGAAGGAAAAGAAAAAATAGCACCCCCTGTCCACAGAAATCATTAAAACATCCTCCTTGTTAATTGCAGATTTATGCTAAATGTGAGGTAAAATGTCAGTTTAACAACCCTGCTTCCCCTCAGTTCATTTTTAACACACCACTGTGTACAGTAAAATAGGAACAGAACGAACAGAAACTTCCACATGGCTCCTCAGAGCTCCCTGACATTAATAAATCTGTGGCATTCCACCGAAAGTCAGAAGCTCTGCAAGATTCAATTATAAAGTTTTAGCGAAACTGGGAGGGAGTTTGACACCTGGTTGCCCTTTCAGACCTATAGGGAGCGCAGCACACTGACAAGCCTCAAATCCGCTAAGGCACAGGAGCCAAAGCCTTTACAAACATTACTAATAAAGATTCATGCAGACGCTGAAATCCCTCATTTTAAAATTGGATGGAGTTCGTGCTGGCTGCTGCCGCACACCGCAAATATCATTTCCATATACTAGAATGTGCCATTTGTTCCGCTTCAGCTTCTTGCCATGGTGGAAATGTCCAGTCCAGTCTCAAGGACAATTACAGAATGTCTGAGACTTTATTCCTCCCAGGGTGAGAAGTGGAGACCTCAGCCAAAACATAGAAACGAAGCAGTCTGTCAGTAAAGTACCGAAGACATCTCGTAGAGTGGCTGTCACAGCCGCCACTCAGCTGTGAGACCACGCAGAGCGAGATCACTAACATGCGTTTGGCTTTTCTCATCATCAGTGTTTGAGGCTCTAGATTTGCTGCCTTGACTCATGTGTGCTTTGGCAGCATGTTCCCCACAAGTGTTACTTTCCTACTCAAAATCAATAGAAATTTACATTACAGGACTACAGTTGTGAAAAGATTTTTGAAACCAGTTCTTCTCTTTAGCACTTCTCAAACGTTTCACTCTAAAATTAAACATGGCACACTTTATGTTCCTTTTAAATTATTTTAGGTTTTCCTGGAAAACAATAAAGCCTAGTTCCATCCATCCATTTTCCTTATGGCTTATCATGGTCACAGGGGAGCTGGAGCCAGTCTCAGCTGACATTGGGCGAGTAGATCCTGGACAGGTTGCCAGTCAATCACAGGGCTAACACTTAGTACAGACACATTCACATTCACATCTATGGACAATTTAGAGTCACAGATTAATGTAATCTGTATGTTTTTGATCTGTGGAAGGAAGCTGGAGTACCTGGAGAGAACCCACACAGGCACAGGGAGAAAATGCAAAGTCCAATAAAGTCTAGTTCCAGTTTAAATAAGGTTATTTAATGGATTTTGTTCTAGTCTGTGAGTCTTAATCTGTATTCAGGAAACTGCAGTTGTAACTTCAAATATTGGAGGATAGTTCACGATCTTAACAGACTGGTACTTTGGAAATGGTACAAGATCTATTAAACAAATATGGTATAATTTTGAAAACATAATTAGTGGTTATATGAATTATATAAAAGTAATATAAGACCTCTCTTTACCTCATTCATTATTAATGTCTGTACTGCAAATGTAAGCTACTGACAGCTGCTTTGCTTAGCTTAGCTTAGCACGTAGATTTGAAACAGAGGAAACAGCTAGCATGGCTCTGACCAAAAGTAACAAAATTAGATTGCCAGCACTTAAAAAGTTCACTAATTAATCTGTATAAAAACTGAAGCATTTACCGAGTTTCATTTTTTACAGCGAGAATGCATATAAGCCAAGCTAGCTGTTTCCCCTCTATTTTTAGACTTTATGCCAAGCTAGGCTAACTGGCTGCTGGCAGTACCTTTCATATTCATTGCATTCTTACTTCAAATCGTATTTCTTTTGGAGTAATTTGGGGTTTCTTTCACACAATATGTGGGTATCGCTGTTGAAATGTTTGTAGAAACTTTTAATGCATCCTGCTGGTCATATTAAGGGTGTTTGCAACCCCTTACGGCTCCTCTGTGGAGGTGAAGTGGAAAGTCAGGCTGCCAGATTCATGACAGGCCCTAACACTATTAACAGGTTTATACTCCACCCATGAGACGACTAATACAGTTGCTAAAATCAAGTGATGGACTAATAAGCGATGCCACTACAGCATCTTACAAGGGCACTTAGAAAATACCAGTCTGAATCCCACCATCAATACACATAATGTGATGTTGCTAAATTTACTGTACAAAGATGTAAAATGTGAATGTTTACACCATAAGATGTGGTAGGTTATGTGACTCAAGTTCAAAATATCCCTTACCAGGACAGGAGAGTCATAAATGTGACTAGAAATGTGTTTTATTGGACACAGAGCACCAAAAAACAAATCTGGACAAACACCACACTGTGTTTTCCTCCCATTTTGCTTCAATGAAAACATGCATGCTGAGAGGGGAGTCTCTTTTTTGTAAATACATATCCTCATTGAGGAAATTAAAGTTTTACATTATTTTCTCAGTACATGGTTGTTTTCCAGAAATACACCTGTGAGACTGACTGAAAGTCATTGACGTTAGGACATGAGGGGATTCAAACCCATATTGTGGGAGACCACCAAAGACATAAATCAGCTCATGAAGACATTATTTCCTTGTGAGAGGGTTACATAGAGGATTTGTGGTGGTAATAGAGTATTAAATCCTATAATATACAGTTAGTCTAAGTTTCATATGGAAGGAATAGTCCTACATTTTGGGAAATTATTTGCTTCTAAGAGTGAGAAATATAAGAATTTGGCTCACATGGCTGTCTATTGAATAAAGCTAGAGCCAGGTTAGCTTAGCTTAGCCTAAAGAATAGAAACAGGGGGAAACAGCTAGCATGGCACCTCTAATAGCTCACTGATAAAAACATTAAATCCCACTTGTTTCATTTGTGAAAAAAAACAAAGTATAAAAACTCCATGATATGGCTATTTTTTTGACATTTTATTAAAGTCCCCCTCCACTGAACAAATATGTTTTTCTTCTTGTTCCTTAACTTGGATGTTTGAACTTCATGTGCAGAATGATGTATGTGTAGGGTTTGACACTAGACGTCTGTTTTCACATTCATCTGCAGATGGAGGACAGTTTATCTGCTCACCAAAAATCTGATTTTGAGCAAGATTTGCGACATCACAACAAGTTTGGAGCCAATCCTTGTCTGGTAGTATGTAACTGACAGAAGAGTGATGTGGAAACTTTAAAACTATTTGCATGTTCATAGTTTCTGGAATTGATAATAAGGGAGAAAGAATAGATGTCGTTTCAAGGATTTTAAAGTGCCAATTATACTTTTTTTTATGGGAAAACCATATCAGACACACATTATTATTCCAAGCAAAGTATTTTTGTATGTCTTAATACACGTCTGGAGGGGATCTTTAAGTTACTCTAACATGAAATTATAACTATACTGCAGCACTGTTACACAATGTAATATCACAAAAGCAGCAAGCTACTTCATTACTTGTAAAATTTTGTTGTAATTGAACCCTGCTGTAAAATTGAGACTCACCAGAGGTTAAACAATGTTTTTTTTCTTGGTAATAAATACAAAAGAGGCACAGAAGTACTTTCTTGGCAAAACATGTAATGGCTAAAGAGAGAAATGCTTGGGGACGTTCAGTAGCAAAAAAACATAAAATAGCAAAATGATTTACGATCAACAAGTAGTTGCTCTTGGCTCCGGCCTGGCTAAAGAAATCAGACACGGGGATGTTTCGGGCTGTTAGCGTTGAAAGACTGTGTTTCATAGTGGGCCTCTAATTTCCCTGTCTATTGCTCTCTGAAGAAAAATTGGTTTTGACCAGCCTTTATCTGCTCCAATGAAAAGAGGCAATATTCCAAAGCTGAAGTGGAAAATATGTTCTACACATATCGCATGCTTATGCACAGGACACAAACACAAATTGTGTAAGCAATATAAAATGACTCAAATTTGTTATGCTCCCGCTTTTGATTTAGTCAAAGATCGTTTTTATTCAGAGCATTGTGAAAGAATGACTAATCCTCCCTTCTTCACACCTATAACAGGGTTCTCAAGTGTTCATTCAGAAGAACAACTCCTGTCTGTCAGTATTTAAAATAAAGATTTTGATATGAAGGGGCAGTTTTGGAAAATGAATGACAAACAAAGTGGACTAGATTTACAGGTGCTAGAAGAACTTTGGAAACCAGCAAACACAGTGTCTGTCCTCATGACACAATGCAGATATCAGATTTTTTTTTCCATCTGAAAAGCTCAAGAGAAACACTGCTTTTCATTTGTTTTGGCCAGAGTAGCTGAGCACAGGCAGACTGGTGCGCTCCACACAGTGAAACCTTTCTGGCTCTGCTAAAAAACAACTAGAGAAATACAAGGGACGGATAAGAATGAACTGAATACAAAAACGTACTAACATTTGTGTACAAAAATACACAAATTGCATTTGGGAACATGTACTGTACACATGAAGAAACACACACTAAACCAATGCAAACACAGGCAAGCACTCACACACATGCTACGAATTAAAAGCATTCATTCGTTAATACCGTGTATCGCCAACATACAGTCATGTAGCGTAATCCACTGATTGTCATGTGGATATTCTGTTTGCTATTTCACCGCTATCAAGTAAAGTGATTCATGGCATATTAAGGTAAATTCTTTTTCCTCTCTTGCAGACACAGTGGAGTATACTTCAACTAAATTTGACAGGTAATTATTATTATTCATTGCTCATTCTGTAAGAACATCAGCTGTTTGCACTTTTCAACTTTCATCAGATTGAAAAGTAATACTTCTTATAGTCTCTCTTGGCAATTGTTGAAATTGAACCCCCGCCTCCTTGTCTTTCCTTGTCTATTCTGGCTTAATATCAAGGATATATCCAAGCAAATGAACAGTTTCTGCAGTGGATTTCAAAAACTGCTGATTCTTAGGTTAATTTAGGCAAGAGGTGTGATAATATTCAATCAGACTTTATATACAGGTTTTTTTTCTCTTTAATATATTCACAGTGGCCAGCAGAAGGACAGAGGCCAGCAGAGACGAGAAGATCAAGGCTGGAGGGAGATCCACGCTGCCGTGGCTCTAACTGACCTGGCCCAGGGGCAGAGCTGCACAGCAGACCAGAGCAGCGTGACAGTGTCCGGCACTGCCACAGGGCTGTGCTGCACCAGAGAGCCCTTCTCTGTTACGAGGACCAATATCATAGACAGGATGTGCATCACAGGGCCCAACTCTGCTCTGAGGCAGAGCTGCACCGCTGGGCCCACTCTCACCAGCCGCATCATCCAGAAGTCCTCTCATATCTCTGAGGTCCAGACTGTCAAAGTCGTCCTGGCAAACAGCGTGTAGGCATTTAAAGTGAGCATCTGGTCCAAGCACTTCATTCCATATAGGAATACCAGATGCTTCAGTAGCCAACGTCTTACAATATCTGTACAGCCTCTGAGACCATTATTTTGCAATGCTGATAAACTTTGACATTTTCAATTATTTTTACATTGTAAAATGGAAAAACTAACCTAATACAATTGAATGTTTTCTCTATGTTCCTAATGTCTTCCTATTTCCCTCTGTTGCAGTAAGTTATATTAACTTCAATGAGACTGGATTATCGTCCAATGCTTGAGTTTGACAGCAGCTATTTGAATAAACCCAATGTGAAATCTGTTGACCCGTCTTTTTGCTTTACAGTAAATCGTCGCTTTGCAGTGGCTGAAATGGCATAGTTGTGTTTTACTGAACTGTACTTAGTGGCAGTTTTCATGTGTGCAGTTGTAGGTCATTATATCTTTTCAAATTGTGTTTTAAAAGCTCGTAATGTTG
This sequence comes from Scomber japonicus, assembly GCF_027409825.1. Lineage (NCBI taxonomy): Eukaryota > Metazoa > Chordata > Actinopteri > Scombriformes > Scombridae > Scomber > Scomber japonicus. The sequence goes on along the minus strand of NC_070589.1, from coordinate 10,901,851 downwards.
GCAGGAGGGTGGCATACGGAACTCAGTAGGGAGATCAGGTTTCATGCGGAGCACTGAGGTTAAAGCTCCTGTGACAAGCATCAATCCAGTCGAAGACAAATTTGCAGTGATAGTTGGACATGACCATATTGGTTGAAATACACGTCAGTAACTCAGCAGATGTCCATGAAATGTGATGGACAAGGCTGAAAACTCTTATGGGACACGTTGCAGTTTTCTGATACAAACTTAAAGCTGCTATAAACAACATTTTTACAACACTAATGGATCAAATGACCATGTGTAAATGGAAAAGGGTTACTCATATCGACCCACAGATAATTAACCCGACTTTGTGGTTCTTTTCAGCTCTACTGAGCAACTTATCTTACTTATAGCACATTATTTTGGTTTTGCAGCCCACAACTTTTCTGTTTTAGTTTGTTCTTCTTGTTCTCATTTTGACCATGACAGACAGCTGTTCTCTGAATTAAAGCTCCAAGTACAGCGCGAACAGCAGAGTCAAAGTTAACAACTAGCAAGTGGACATAGTGTAGCATTTAGCAGCTAAAGAGCTAAATATTTCCTTCAGGGGATGATGGAGCGCTAAGGGGAGCTAAAAGGAAACCAAATATTGACCTTCCATTCATCAGGTGGACAGAAACAAGACTGACTTCTAATGAATGCTAATGTTGCTCTGTGTCTAATGTTGGTTGAGTCAATAGAGAACTGCTCGCTAACAGGTTTGCTACATCAACTTAAAAGATGTCAGTGTTGTGTTTAGAACTCGCTGCTTCCAAGTGTCCAAAAAATGTGTTATAGTGCAGGTTTAACTTTTTTTCCAAGATGTTCTGTGATAAAATAAGAAGGAATAAACTGGTCTTTTGTGTAATTATAATAGAATATAATCATTACGTAACTGTTTTTGACATTAAAACACAACATATACACTAAATGAGATTTTCTGACCTCATAAATCGAAGGTCAACTGCCAAAAGACTTCTAGTATCGGAAATATAGAGAGCACAATAAGCCTCAGGAGAATGTCTGGTACTCTGCCTTTAAAGAGAGACTTGTGGCGAGCATCCTGTTCCATCTGAGGACATCCTGACACCAAACATAAGCTTGTAATCACACGCTGCCCTATGCGACTATTTCACAAAACACGATTAACAGGGTTTTTCCAATCGTGTCCTGGTTTTCAATCTGTGTTTTTGACATTTAGTGCAAAGAATTTCTTGAGTCTTGCTTGTGCAACAGGCTAGTCATCAACAAAGTATTATGGAAAGAGCACCTCATTCCCATTTCCATTGTAAATCTGCTTTTGATTAGGTGGACTTCTACACAACATGGAAACTAAATTGCAGCTCTCAAATGGCAATTAAACAATAGTTGGTGTTGAGTGACGGCATCTTAAGGTTGTCCTTTATTTCAGTTTGAAACAATACAAACGTTACTGTATAATAACTCGAGCTAATGTCATTCAATGTTAAGGCAGATATCAATTTAACATATTGCTGAATATGATTCCAACAGCAAAAGCAACAGGAAAAAGGTAAAAGAGTCAGTTGACAAAAACAAAGTTCAAGCAAACAGCAATGATACAATTAATCCACACTATACTGAGAAAGCTCTTAGGAATGTTCACATACTATAATGTGAGTAATGCCTTTAATATTGGTAAGTCAGTGGGACATTATATGGACCACACAACACCACACAGAAACAGCAAATTAAATGGGGGGTGGGGGGGACAAGTTCACAGGACCAATCTCCAAGTAAAAGGAGAAGCAGATAGGCAAGAACAGCGAGCTCAAGTAAGTAAAAGAACATATTTTATTGCAAGAGCTCTTAGAACTGTAAACCTCACACTTGCAGCTTTTGGAAATGATGGTCCAGATCACACATGCAAACACAAAGACAGGTTTGGTTACAGAAAATTCGACAAGACAGAGATGATTAATTGTCTTGCATATTTCTCTGTAAAGAGGAAGGGGGTGGGGGAGCAGGAAATAAATTTCCTTTTCAAAGCATCTATTCATTCTGAAGAATAGAATTTAATGGAAAACAGCATCAAATGAACAATAATCGAGTTAACAGTAAAAATGAGCTGGTGTCAGTACTGGGGTCCATTGTGAAGCATCTTCTTTGGGAGCATTCACAGTGTTCTGGAGTATAATGACAACCTAAATGAGGGCCAACACACGCTCCACATGACAAGTCTCTTCCTGTCCTATCCTCAATCCAACTGATGTGGTATGCATTTAATAAAGCTTGCAAATATGTAGTAGAACATTTTGTGTTGTAACTTTGCAGTTCAAGCGCACAAAGCAGAAGCTGGAAGGACAGGATTGAGGGGACTTCCGTATTGATTACAATTAATTATTTTGAATCAAATTTGACAAGCTATGTACTGTAATCTACAAATTGGTTCATGTTATAGGCACTACACTATTAACTCAATGCCTTAATATACAACAGAATCACTGCTGCCATAAAGATAAATTCAAACCAGACGTGTACTCCTATGTTGTGCACTTGATACGGTTAATTTAATTTAAAACACTATACTTCTTTAGACAAGAGGCTATTTTAGCATGATCCTTTCGTTCATGTTGAATACAGAAAGTAGTGACGTGACAGCTGATGGTTGAAAAGGAAATGTGCAAACAGCAAAGTCCATTTGACCAACAATGAACTTTTTTCTTTTTTTTTTTTTTTTTTAAAGTACTCATCCACTTCCCCCGCTTGCTTTCGTTGTCTCTTTTCCTTTCCGTTTCTGGTCCGTAGTCATTCTTATCAGGTTGGTGCATTTTTGGTTTTGTCCACTTTCAGGGTATGGAACAGTATCCTCCACATGCCCTGCCACCGCCCTGCTCCTGCTCCCCCAGACGGACTTTCTGTCCCTGGTTTTCACTTTCCCAAAGCCCCGGAGTCTGGAGGATCTTCTCTACGAGCTCCTCAAAGGCACACTGGACGCCATCTTTAGTCTTTGCACTGGCCTCTGCACAAAGGAAGGAGGGTTATGAAGATTTATGAAGATTAGTTTAAAAAAAAAAAATCTGGTAGAGCACTTTCAAATGTTACAAAAAAAGAAACACAGAACTGCACATCAACAACACATCATCTTTTTTGTTTAAAACATAGTAACAGTAATGATAGAGATTTTAAAAATATCTAAGTGTTGACAAACATGACTTACAAAGTATGAAATGACTTCATTTAGGAAGCAACAGACATCCAGTGGGATGAAGACATCCTCACAGCGGATTAAATCCATGACATCTTCTTGCCCTGCCCTTTTCAAAACCCCTTAATTTAGCCATTCTAAAATGGAAACTCCACAGAAATGTTAACCTAATTTCCCATAGAGGGCCAGATTGGAGATGGGAATCAGGAACATGTGTAGACATGGATTCAATAAATGAAAGCCGGCTAGATTTTAATCATAATGCAGTTCTGCTGGAGTGGCCGCATCTTTCAGCACTGCGCTGACAGTAGAGACTCAAAAAATGCCAGAGCAGTATCAACAACATAGCAAACCCAAACTGAACGCACGACTTGCTGAAGTGACGTCTTGACATGTTCCAACTTCACAATTACAGTTCAGACTTTTAAGTGCAGCATTACGGTAAGTTTTAATGGCACCAAGTTACATTCTGTGGCTCTATTAGTTTAAATGACCATGTCTGACCACGTCTGATTTCAGTCTAACATGGATACTTACCAATAAAAAGCATAGAGTGTTTCCTTGCAAATTTCAGGCCTTCATTTCTGTCCACTTCATGGTCATCCTGAAAATCAAAACATGTAATTATTGCTAAGTGGAGGACACATGGTAAGGGATTTAAATGTTTTAACAAAATGTGTTACAAGTGTTAAATGCCAAGCAACAACCATAACTAGTGAGCACACTAACAAAACACGCATGAGTATATTTTGTGCTTTTTGATTTTCTTCTATTATTAGCTCAAATGAATGCGATGAATTACCTGCACATTGAGCCTTATACTGCATATGCTGTCCATTAGTACCAGCAATCTAAGGTCTGTCAATGAGGTGAGCTGATGACAAAGTGCATTCTAATCAGACTCACCCTATCGATCTTGTTCCCAACCAGCATTTTCACAATGTCGTTGCGTGTTGTGTAGGTTTCCAGTTCATTCAGCCAGTTTTCAAGCTTCGTAAAAGTTTCACGCTTTGTGACATCATATACTGTTAAAAAAAAAAAGACAAACAGAAAAAAGAAAAAAAGAAGGCATTAGAGGGAATCAATATAATGTTACTATAGTAACATCTTCCAATCTTTCCACATTGAAAGAAACACTACCACTGTTATCTTGTAGTTGTTCATTTTCACTTTGGATATTTAGCTTAGAATCAATTTCTAAGTTAACACATTTACAAGCAATCATTAAGCAAAATTAAGTAAAATGACAAATTAGAGAGGTATGGAGGGATCTATTGATCTCTTGAGGTTTTGTATCATGAAATGATCAGGATTTACCAAGTATGACTCCCTGTGCACCACGGTAATAGCTGGGTGTCAGGGTGCGAAATCTTTCTTGTCCAGCTGTGTCCTGTAAAGAAAAACACTGAGGTCAACATCAGAAAATGTCAGTAAACAAGTCAAGTCCCAGACTCTCACTTTGACATGTGTTTCCGATATGTCACAAGGTCTCAGGGCTATTCCACTGTGAAATTGGCAACAGCCTAAAGGCTCTTTGCAGAGTTTCAGGGCCTTTAGTTCTTTTGCAATCCTTAAGACTTTGCTTGGAGGGAATTATCCACATTTCTTAGTGTTGCTATGTTTAAAAACAGGGAGAACAAGTGAAGTCCTTAAAACAGAGTGCTGAAACATAAACACAAATAAAAGCGTTAAACATCTAATTTACATGTAGTTGTGTTGTTATTCTTTTTATTAAAATGTGATGTTATTGGTTTGCTCTCATCCAATTCAACTGAATGACATAACTAATAATAAATGTATGCAATTATTCTATTGGTTTGATAAAGGAACACCCTGTTGTGTTCAACTATATAGACAATATGAGCTTTACACTTGCCTCAGGCCATATAACATGTGACTTCACTAAGTGCTGATGATAGGACCGAGCCACTTTGAGCCGTCATGAAAGACTCATCTGTGTGAATTTCTCACTATGATTTTGTCTGTACAATGTCGCCATCTCGTGGATACTACCCTGTACTTCACCATGTTTTTATTAACACCACAAATAAACTGCAGACAAAAGCAAACTGATGTCTTACCCATATGGCGAGCTTTGCTTTGTTTCCATCTATCGCCAGTGTCTTTACTTTGAAGTCCACACCTGGTCAGTAGTAAGAGATAGAGAGGGAAAGAGAAATTATCTTTTATACATGATCAGCTTCCAAAGACGTGTTTATGTGTGTATGCACATGTATGTTCATGTATGTGTGAGTTGAACCTATGGTCGCTGACTGCTCTGGATCAAAAGTGTCCTCTGTGAACCTCAGGAGGAGACTGTTGGAGGAAGTAAAGATAACAGGCAAATGAGCAGGACGATAGGCTTTTGTTAGTACACTAAAGGCTCATTAAACATTTGCCTCTGTCAATTATAGGAGGAGCTCAGGATGAAGACAACAGGTTTAATGTAGAACATGACTGAAGATGACAAGTATCCCATCTAATAGCAATCAAAAACAGCTGTAAAAAGTTTGAAAACTGTAGCTATATAACGTTGGCGTTAGAAAGTCACCTTTATGTATACTTGTCAACACCAAGTATTTGACTAAATAAGTGAAGAAAAGAGCACACTAATAATTAGCTTGTGCAGCAGCTGCAGAGCAGTGGAGTTACTTACATAACAAGAAGAATGTCAACATTCACAACAGGCTAACTTAGCTAAGCTTGCTGCAGAGCCACATACCTGGACTTCCCGACTCCACTTTCGCCAATTATCAACAGTTTCAGAGTCGTCAGCACGTCTTCATCCATATTCCTGTAGAAGATTGTTTGACTACCACTTGGCGACGCGTTTAAAGACAAAATCCACTAGTTTTTAGGACAGCAGGCAGCTAGCGGCTCCAGTGACAGCCTGCTGTTCACGCAACTTCCGCCCAATCCGCGACGTGTGACGTCACGATACATACACTACTTAAAAATGAAAAGGTTGTTAGGCGTTGCGAGGTTGCCGGTAAAAATTTCCAAATTGTATCAATAAGCTCTGTTGAAACTGATAACTTTTCTCCTCACAAGTAAATGGAACAATGAATGTGTTAAAAGCAGGGTTGGGAAGGTTACTTTGGAATGTAATAGGTTACAGATGACTACTTTCCCTATTTACATGTAATAAGTAATGTAACTGTTTCAATTACTCAATCAAAGTAATGTAACGTATTACAGTTGATTAGCAATGTTCTAATGAATGTTTTCAACTCTTATTGTAAGTGTACTACCCATTAAACCCACTAAAATCTAAGTTCAGGTTTCATGGATACTGACATGATTAATAAGGGAGATCATTCACATTGTTTTCACAGAAATAAAAGCAGCAATAGCCTATCTATTCAGTAAACTGAGGTAAAAAACCAGATGTAAACACCTTTGTAGTCATCAACATTTTTATAAGTAACTGTAATTTAATTACTTTTTCTCAATAACTGTAACAGATTACAGTAACATTTATTTTATAACCACGTAACACTGTTACATGTAAGTAGTTACTCCCCAGCACTGGTTAAAAGTCAATGGTTCTCAAAGTTTTTCACATCAAGGACCCCTAAACAGACACAAATCAGACCAGAGATTAGGATACAGAAGGTGTATGAAATCCAAGACTATAATCCATCCAAAAGTAACACATTTTCATTGTGTTTATTTTGGATAAAATTACAGTGAAAATAAATTATTCCTCTTTTTGCTGGGAACCCCCTGAAACCCCTTTCATTTCCCTGGGGGTCCCAGCCCCCACATTGAGAACCACTGCTAAAAGGAACAATTTACTTCATTTACAACATTGGGTTGACAGAAGCATCATAATACTACTTAATAAAATACTTATTTTATTCTAATGGTCAGTTATTTAACTTTGAACTTTCTTGAGGAGAAAACATTCCATATCAACTTCAAATAAGTTACAGTCCATACCAGTGCTATATTAGTAAAAAAACAACAATGAGGTTCCTAGATTTGTACACTCTTTATATAAAAGGTAACATATGCACTGACAGACATGTTAGAGAGTATCTCGTCAATACTAGAAAGTAACACCACATGGGAAGTCTTTTTTTACAGATATTAACTTAGTACAGAGACTTTAAACAGATCTTCATGTTTTCTGCAGTTTGCTAGTTTACCTTTTTGGTAGAAGTGGAGAGGTGTAGCATAGAAAATGACTGTCAGCCAACAGACAGGAAACCTTTGATTTGTCTAAATAAACATCCACATTATACAGTATAATGTGTCTTTGTTCTGTTTCTTTGCTACTCTGCATTGATCTTTAAGAGACCTAATCATTTATGTCACCTCAACCATGAAAAGAATCACCTCGGGGTGAAGCAATGGGAAACCAGTTATAGTACCAAGTATTGAGAAGCAATCGGTGAGCCATACTACACCTACTTTTCTTCAATGGACTCTTTGACTGAACTGGTACACAAACCTATTTTGCCATTGTTCTTTACAGAGCAGCCCAACCCCGTTATTATGCAAATCTCAGCTTGTGAAGGAGCTGAAAAGAGTCTGCAGCACAATAAATACAGCTAGCTGTGAATACACACTGCTCTCTCAGGAGTTTCTGTACTAAATGTGAGCAAGAATTTTTGAAGGAGCAAAATCACATTTTTGCAGCTATGATGAGATACCATACAAACTGCATAGAGAGACCTTTACGCCTCTGTTTTGAGATGATGGGCGCCTTTATTGGATCTCATCCCTGGTTGTTCCTGACTGCCCCACTTATTCTGTCAACATGTTTGGGGAGCGGGTTTTATTTTCTCAAGGACAGGATGTCCAACAATATTGAAGAGCAGTTCACACCAGTTGATGGACAAGCCAAGATGGAGAGGAAATACATCCAAGAAACATTTCCAGGAAATGATTCCATGTTTTCCAGTTTGAGGATGAACACAGATGGGAATTATGCAACACTTATAGCTACAAGTGACAGGAATATTCTGACAGTGGAGTCACTTCAGGACATCTTAGATTTGGACCTTAAAATTAGGAGAATGGTAGTGCAGTTTGACAACCAGTCATTTGAATATGTAGATGTTTGTGCAGAAGTGATGGGCTCCTGCACTTCTAATGACATTCTAGATATTATTGAATACAACGCCAATAATATAGACATTGTCAATTTGACTTTTCCGTGGTATCACTATGACCTTAGGAGTATTCCCTTATATTTAAGTTTGGGGAGTGTCAAATTGAATAAAGAGGTTGTTGAAAGTGCTAAAGCCATACAGCTCCATTACTACTTACGAGAGGACAACAAAACAAAAATAGACTTATGGTTGGAAAGTGTCATAAATTTGGTCTCAAATGAATCATCATCTTCCATTCAGGTAAGCAGAATTTGAACCTACACCAGATTTTGTAACATGCTCAGGATTTCAGAAAGTGGTATTTGTTAAATGTATTTAAATTATCTCTACTTTAGGTGTCATACTCCACTTCCATGTCGATGCAGTGGGAATTTGAGAAATCTCCATCTTCAGTCATCAGTTTATTTTCCATCACCTACGCCATTGCTATTGCATTTTCAATTATTTCATGCTGGAGGTCTGTAAAATCAGTTGAACATGTATTGTGATGAATTTGGATTGATTTATCAAATATAAGCAAATATTTTGTACAGTGGATCTAAAAGACTTTTAAAAATCTCTGATGTTTTTTTAGGTTGGATAATGTGAGGACGAAGGTGTGGGTGGCGTCCTGTGGGGTGCTCTCAACAGGTCTAGCAGTCCTGAGTGGTTTTGGTGCGATGTTGTTGCTTGGCCAACCTTTTGTCATGACAGTTGCCTCCTGTCCTTTCATGATATTAGGTATGTGGTTATGAACATCCAGGTCTACGAGGACGTCCCACTGTCCAAGATTAGAAAGTTAGAAAGAAAATTAAACAAAAAATGTTGTATCTTTTAAATCTAAAGGTATTGGACTTGATGACATGTTCATCATGATCTCCTGCTGGCAGAGGACCCGAGTCCTGGATAGTGTTCCCGAAAGGCTGGCTGACACCTACAGGGATGCTGCCATCTCCATTTCCATCACCACCCTGACTGATGCTCTAGCTTTCTTCCTCGGCGCCATCTCGCCCTTTGGCTCAGTCCAGTCCTTCTGCCTCTACGCTGGGATCTCTGTTTGCTTCTGCTATTTGTACAGCATCACTTTCCTGGGGGCTTGCATGGCTTTGAACGGACGGAGGGAAGCTGAGAACAAGCACTGGTTCACATGTGCCAAAATCCTGGAAGATTCACCACCCACGGATTCAAAAAGCTCCAGTATGTGTTGTGCTGGAGGGAGCTATGATCGAGTCACTGAAAAGGAGGAAACGGAGCCCATGAGTCAAATCTTTGAGCGGTTCTATGGCCCATTTCTCACCCACAAACTGATTAAAGCATGTGTGTTTGTAATCTATGCTAGTTATCTGGCTGTTAGTGTATATGGTTGTTTTACCTTGAAGGAGGGACTCGATAGAAAAAATCTGGCTCTGGATGATTCCTACATCAGTACTTACTACAACACTCAAAGGCAACACTTTTCTGAATATAGCTCTAATGTGATGGTGGCAGTGACGCAGCCCTTCCCCTACTGGGATGAGGATGAGCAGAAGCATCTCTTATCATGCATGTCAAATTTCGAAAACTTGAATTATGTAAATTACACTTTTGGTTGGTTGCCGTCCTTTCAGCAGTATGCAAATGCAACCAATCGTAGCATATATTCGCAAGAGGCTTTCCAAACCCATCTGCCCCATTTTTTGGAACTTAACTCCATGTTCAGGCAGGACATCAGCTGGAGCGCGGACAATCAGATTCAGGCCTCTCGCTTCTTTATTCAGACACTGAACAAAACTCAGATGAAAGACATGATGAGAGGACTCAGGGAAACAGCAGAGGAGTGTCCAGTTGAGCTTCTGGTGTATCACCCTGCTTTTATCTACTTTGACCAGTATACTGTGATCATGGACAACACCATTCGAACCATTCTGATGGCTGTGATTGTTATGCTAGTTGTCTCACTCATCCTGATACCCAGCCCCCTTTGTTCAGTATGGGTGGCTTTTGCAATTTGTTCAGTCACTGTTGGCGTGACAGGGTTCATGTCTCTGTGGGGTGTTCACCTGGACTCCATTTCTATGATCAACCTGGTCATGTGCATTGGTTTCTCTGTGGACTTCTCAGCACATATTTCTTACTCGTTTGTCTCTAGCCCCAAGAGTGATGTCAACGGGAAAGCCATGGATGCCCTGGCCCATTTAGGATATCCAATGGTGCAAGGAGCATTGTCCACTGTTTTAGGAGTGGTGGTGCTGTCCATGTCGGGGAGTTATATATTTAGGACTTTCTTCAAGATTGTGTTCCTTGTGATTACTTTCGGGCTGCTTCATGGCTTGGTGTTTATTCCAGTATTTTTGACTATATTTGCAGCCTGTTGGAAGTGGTGTTAAATAAGAAATGGTCAAATGTACCCATAAAATGTTTGTACTTCTTTTGCATTTTATTTTTGTGTGTTTAGAGTTACACTATTAGAGAGAACAGTTCAAAATCTTATCTAGTTTGATATGTTAGATGTGTAAATCTTTTGCCATCTGTCTGTTTGAAACAAATGTTACATTTTGTACAAGTATGTAAAAAATAAACCTGCTGTATGTCCCCAACCATTGACCCACACACCAAATATCACAACTTTTTATTTGGGCTTCTTTTTTATTAATTTCAGTTGCACCAATATTCATCAACCATCGCCATCACATTGTTAAGAGATTCTGTCAATCAACAGAAGACAGCCATTCATTTTGCACACAGCATAAAAGCTCTTCTATACATCTATATACAATGTTCCCATTACACTCCAATCATATATACAGCTAGACAAGTAAAAGGCTGAGAAACGAATGAAACCAAAAAGATTGAAGTATAACTTAAAACCTGGCCGCAATCTTGACAACCAGGTTGTCAAGATTTCACGAAGAAAGAAACCAATGTTCTAAAATGCTAAAATATGGTTATATACACTTACGCTGTTGGAACTATTTGTTTCAAAATGTAGATATTCAACATTTAAAGATGGATAATTTTCCTTCAATGTACGAGGAAGACAAGTCAGAAAATAGGATATCACTTTACAAATGGAATTAATAGTCAGTTACAGCTTAAACTCCATGTGTTTGACACACTTCCTAACACCCAGAGCGGTGCCAGTTAATACTGAACACTGGCATCTTTCTTCTGCTGCCATGTGCAAGAATTTGTTTACAATACAGAGCGGTATGGAGCATAAGATGCGGGTGAGAAAATCTCTGTGTTGAGGTACAAAAGAGATGGTGATGGATAATAACAGAAAAAAATGGCCTTATAGTTTGTCTGAATAATCTTAAGATTATTATCTATTTTGATAGATTAGGCCAACATTATGACTTTAAAAATCATGTAGCTTGCAATGCTCTATCACTACATAAACACAGCTTGTTGCATGCTGGTTGAGGCTGAGCAGCAGTTTTCTGTTACATCTGTACACGCAGCATTAAAATACAGAACATAAAGAACGCACAAGTGTATTTTTGATTTTACACTTGCCAAAAAGTGCTGAGATATTGTAGTTCAACTTTACACGCTTACATTTCCTCCAAAAGGCCACCTTTAAAATAAGCAATAGGGCTCAGACAAATATGGGAATATGCAGAGGGGTACAGCATGACAGGAGAATGTATATGCATGATATTTTCAGTGATTAAAGAATCACAGCAAAAACACTGCAACATGACAAGTCTAGGTGGCAGCTTGAGACACACATAAGCTGAAGGTGAGTATAGCCTATCTGATTTGAGGATATAGTAGACAAATAGCATATAAACACAAACACTAGAGGCCAACAAACAGTTGCTCTTTGGGTTGATGGTACATGCCACTCAGAATTTCCTATCGACGGGATAAAAAACGGAATATTTAGACTTGGCTTAACAGAATGTCTAAATTTCTACAAATTTGTTGACAATTAAGAGAAATAAGAATCCTATCCAGCGACTGATTTTAAATTTCAACTGACATTCACATATTATCTCCTCCTACCAACTGATAAAGTGACCTGAGCAACATTCACAACATTATCTTTATCTGGAATCAGACATCTATCAAACACATTCCTATGCTGGAAAGCATGAAATCGTCCCTACATATCTGGGAATATATATGAGTTTACACAAAGGTGACAGCATGAAGATACGACATCCTCCCCCACGAGCACTCGGCAAAATACTTTGTCTCTGATTCACAGCTCATGGGCCCTAGCCTATCTCTGTAACCCCTGAGCTCTTAAAATCTTCCTCATTGACCCCCCTAATTACCGTCACCCTGGCTGGTTTCATCTGCTCTCCAGGTTCTTGCCCTCCAAGACCAGCTGGATCTCTTTGGCATCCAGAGTCTCATACATGAGCAGTGCGTCTGCAAGGCTCTTGTGCTCCTTGGCATGAGACTTCAGGAGGGCTTTGGCACGCTCATAAGAGTCCTTGAGACAGAAAGAGAGAC